>NW_009635789.1:1377-2304 GCF_000690535.1 Cariama cristata | reverse complement strand
GGGGGGGGAAATTGGGAAGGAAAAGAAAGAAAGAGTCACTGGATTGTTATTGTCTAGAAAACAGGCCACCTTTAAAAACCTGTTGTAGAAATACAGAGACTCCTTTAAGTGTGAAATATCATTTCATTGTAAATAGTCAAAAAAGAGTCGGTAATCCAACTTCCGGAAACTGTTCTGAATTATTTCAGCAGACTCTTTTAAAAGGGGATTAGCAGGGCTTTAGGGGCAAAATCCTTCTGTTTTATTCAATCTCTGATTTTATGTTATAATTACTAGATGTAAAGACTGGCGAATTAGTATGCAGGCGTCGTCCAGACATTATGCAGGTGCTATTCTAATCATTCAGCTTTTTAATTAAGGAACGAGGTAAGAAAACAGAATCATAAAAACACTTTTGTGAGAGCTGAGAAAATCGTGAGCGACTGCATGAATAAAGCCTTTATACCTTATCCTGACAGGTCAGACACCAATTGCCTGACTTACGACCTTTTCTTACTGAAACAATGGTTAACAGCTTTCTCACCTTGTTCCCATTATAGCCTTTATTCTCGCGGAGAATTTATGGAAATGGCCCTAAAATGCTTACACTAAAGAGGGATGCAAAAAGGTATTGCAATTTTAATTGGTGCGTGTCCCGTGCAAAGATACTTTCATTCGGGTCGTTCGGGAATGGAGAGTCTCCGCCCGACACGAGGATTTGGGTCGAAACGGTTTGAAACATAAAATTCTCCTCCAGGAGAGGAGGGGACTCAAACAAACAAAAAAGCCACCCAAAGTTGCCGGGATGCCCGGGCTGCCGCCGCGGCTGGGACGGCGCCGGGTCCCCCTTTGTTCAGAGCATCAGAAGGAAGGCACCGTGCTCCTTGATCGATCCCGCGATGCAAACTTAAAGCCTTTGTGGGGCTTTGTTATTATTATTTAATTTCT
>NW_009635789.1:1045-1333 GCF_000690535.1 Cariama cristata | reverse complement strand
CCCCGACACTACTGCATCACGTGTATTAACATATGAATGAAACAACCACAGCCAATGCACTTAAGGTAATACCTATGCTCCGTTCTCGCCTGATTATCTTTTTATAGAAAGTTACATTAACTAATGACATTTACATAAATATGAATAATTAGTAAGGTAAGTAATTCTGCTCTGACGGGGGAAGGCGGAGTAGAGAAATGCCTGAGACCTGAGCCCAATTTTCGGCTCCGCAGACCTGGGCGCTGCCTCGCCCTGGCACCGGGCGGGAGGCGCGGACTCGTCTGCGGG
>NW_009635789.1:0-977 GCF_000690535.1 Cariama cristata | reverse complement strand
TCTCTTGTGCCCCTCTTTTATCTCCTCTCCAGACCTCCAGTTCTGAGCAGAGTTCAGTGGCTGTAAATGATAGGTTCCCAAAAGCATCAATCCACGCTCCTCTAGTACTTGGCCGAGAACAATGCAAGTATTAGGATATCAGCAGCACTCGAAATGATCACGCGTTAAATTATTTTGCTTTCACGGATGAGGGGGCTTTTTTCCAATGTAAATCAAGCGCTTTAGTTATTAAGTCTGAACACTAATCTCCAACAACCTTTACATAATGTGGCAGAATGTGCCACACCACTTCGCACCTGCACTCTGAATAGAGCCGCCTTTTCAATGTAAGACACGCTTGTTGCCCCTGGGCTCCAAAGGAGTTGTGTGAATAAGTCAAGCTTTTTGAATACCCCTACTCGCTTTCTCTTCCTCCTTTGATCACAGAAAATGTCTTCTAATTTGTCCTTTTTCATTGTAACAACGTTTTCAAGTCTCTTTTTATTTTCCAAACCACATATTTATAAAGAACATAAATCGCCCCAGAAAACAAAAGTTCTCTCCTCGCCAACTGGCCGAGTAGCCTATGATCACTTTGTTATTCACAAGGAGAAGGGGAAAACAAGGTTCTCGCAAAGACTGTTGCTTCTCGAGTTTGTCCTAAACAAACGTTTAACTTTGGGACGGGACGCGGGGGGAGAAACGTGTTCTTTCCCTTCAAAGATAAGGGCAGAACCATTTGACTTGGGGATCTGCTCGGTGCTCTCTCCAGGCTGGTGGAGAGAGCTTCAACCTTTTAGGTACCGACGATAAAAGGCGTGGAGGAGGGCGGGCCCCCCCCTGCCTCTGGAGCCCACCAGACAGCTCAGGGCTAAAAGCCAGCTGTAGCTAGCGGGTTTGCACGCATTAATTCTTAGCTGAGATGCCTACTTTAACGACCTTCGACAATAATGAACTCCAATTTATAAATCCGCGCAAGATGTCAAAATTAATAGGGA
>NW_009635788.1:0-509 GCF_000690535.1 Cariama cristata | reverse complement strand
ATTCGCGGAATATTTGCATCTTTTCCTTTGCACAAAAGGATCCTGAGAATTTCTTATGACACACAAGAATGGGCAGAACTCTCATCCAGTATGATACTCCTACGAAAATTAACTAAGCACACTAAGCACAGTTACTTTTACAGGGTTTTTTTAATATGTATTTACATAAAAGAGAAGTCTGTCATCTTTTTATTTGCTGGAGTTTCCTTGTATCGCAGTCACGATTTGCTGTTAAGAACAGAAAAATGAAGTCAGCTATAGCTTCTTGGTTTTCTTTCAAATTCAAAGAACAAAAAATTTATGATGCTGTTCTGGAATCAGTCCTAAACATACATTCTTGGACTTGTTTTAAAAGAATTCTTTATTCCAAGAATAACTCCATATTCCAAAATTTTTGATTCAGTACGTGCTGCCAATATTAAAAGCTTAAACAACCTTTAAAAGCTTAAGATCTGCATATATCCTTTGTTTCAGAAAGGCACTGTGCAGCTTTCATTGTCTCTGTAACA
>NW_009635787.1:13752-18752 GCF_000690535.1 Cariama cristata | reverse complement strand
AAGATTGTGTTTGGCCATTTTCCCTAAATACACCTGTAGTTGTGTATAGTGCAGATGTAAAATTGCTCACTGGTATTCCAGCCGAGCTTCATTTCCAAATACCTTTCACAATTCTTTTGTAATGAGAAGAGGTTTTTTTTTCCCTCCCTAAAGGAATTTTGTTATTAAAGGGTGCCATGCCCGTAAACCGAGGAGTATTAAAATGTTTTACTTTATAAAACCGACACGTCTGGATCACCTGACTTAAAGCGGTCTTGCTACAACTATCACGCACTACAGTACATTTACTTACAGTACCTAAGAAGTACAATCTCAGTTACTCAGAACAGAACTGTGTTTTCTGATATTTGCTAATAAATAGGAAAATTTCTTTGAGTATCGGAAAACTCAATTGTTTAAACACACTTAGTTCCCTCCTGCGAAATTCAGATAATCAAAGCTCCGTATAATTTTTGTGTGCCTGTATTTCTAGCGCTTTCCTTCTTGGAATTGTTGATGTCTTGAGTTATTTTTTTTTTTCCTTTAAGAGAATATTTACTTAGTTAGTATTCACTTAATTAGAACTGACTGTTTAATGTTTTCTGGGAGGGTATTTATGGTATTTTCTTTGCCATATTTGCATTCCAGAAATTAAGTCCCCATGCCATTATTCGGCAAGCCTTTCATACATTAGAATGATGAATTGAAAGCAGAAATGGGAAAAAGACTGCAATGCAATGAAAATTTAATCAGCGTCTTCTGCTGCTTTAATAAGGCAAATAATTCTTATTGGCCGCTGCGTTAAGGTTTCTAATATTTAATTCATAACAAACCTTGCATTATTCTGCAGCAGCATCGACAGCTCCACTTTGCTGCCTGCCAACAGGCAACCATAAAAACTTAAAAGCAGATGTAAATGTCTAAAACAAGGAGAATGATTGGATCTAAAGTGGTCAGAAAAAATCAACAATATTGCCAGAGAGTTTGATAGATCTTTACACACACTTTAGTAATGTACAAATGATATTAATTAAACTCATTAAACGTGTTGATTTTTAAGGATTTGAGGTAACTTTTTTGAAATGTGCAATTTTTTTGGTTCCTGGAGGCCCCAAACGAAAACTGATGCAATGCCAGCGGTGCAAGGATGCTTATCGCTAGCCAGCTTGAATGATACTATAATTCTGGGAGATTCGGTTAGTTTTCATATTTAGGGTATCTGTTACATTGCAATGGCAAAATTGTTGTCGTTTGTCTTATGTGCGTGTCTAACGCTGGAATTAAGCAAAAGAACAAGAGCTCACCCTCCTAGTGCTATTTCAGCTCTCTCTTCCTAACGGTAACGTTAATTGATTAAAAAGTACCGCCCTAGGAAAAGCCTGTGTTAGTTTTTAAATCTCCTCCTAAAGGCTTTTCGTATCTGGGAAGGCTGTTTGGAAGGTGACGGTGAAATCCTCTGCACCGAATTTTGCGCTGGAGATCTAAAAAAACTGCCAGGGTACCGGGAGGATGCAATGTAAACATGCTGTATAATTCCCGGGGAGGTGGCAGGGTGTTTTTGTAGTGCGAGGCAACAGCGAATGGCAACCTGCCAATGCTAGGTGCAAGCTCTTGTTACAGAGAAGGGTTGCGCCTGTTCTCATTTCTTCTTGAAATGGCTTAATTGGTGTCAGCACCCCAGGGATAAAGGCCTCTAACACTGAAATCCACACGATTCACCCTGTCTCTGCTCAGTGTAGCGAAACTGGTAACAACTGGTGGTGAATGAGGAGTGAACGGTGCTGTAACAATACTCGATGATGTTTGGGATGACAGAAATTAATACGCACTTGCTTGAAGAAAGCAATGATTAATGGCAGTGAGCAAGGGAATGCTGTCCCTCCTTTAACTCCACTTTGATGGGGACTGAAAAGCAAAAGGCTGTTTTCATTCTCTCTCGAAAGCAGAGGTCACCCAGAGTACATTACAGCAATTTTTCCTCTCTGTTTTTTATTTCATAAATATTATGATAAGCATAGATTAGATAGATTTTTCTCACCGTGGCTTAAAAGGATATTTTGTGTGGATTTGCTCTTTGTGCTCAACAAAGAAATCTGATTTCTTCTGTTTACGTGTTAGATCATTTTACGTTGCAGTGGAGTAATTAGTATAATTAAGAATTTTAAAAGCTCACCATCATGTTAGTTTTTCTCAGGTTTTTACGGATGGAATTTCATGGTCTTCATTTCCAAAGTGCTGACAGGTCAGAATGAAGCAAGGAGTGTTGCCGAGAAAAGAAAAAAAAGGTTAAAAATCCAAGATTCCTCATTGAATTTTTGATGTAAATATATTTTGCAAGATCCTCGCACTTGTCAGCAGCTTTCTAAGCTATTTGATAAAGAATCTTTATTCTACAAGAAGACTGAAATAACACAACAGTGCTTTGGATAATGAATTCTTCATCTAAGCAGAACTTTAAAACAAAGTACAATGTTGGCATTTTTTTTCTTTGAGTGAGAGGGCTGATACATCTTTGGGATCCGACAGGAAGACATAAATTAATAGAGTTCTGGAGATCAGTTTCTCATTAATAATCCATTTTGTCATGGTTCTTGGCATTGTCAGCCTAGTAGCTGGTTCATATTTTGCTAAAGG
Organism: Cariama cristata; assembly: GCF_000690535.1. Lineage (NCBI taxonomy): Eukaryota > Metazoa > Chordata > Aves > Cariamiformes > Cariamidae > Cariama > Cariama cristata. Next base: position 16,139 of record NW_009635787.1, on the reverse strand, counting down.
ATAAAAGCACATGATGTCTTAAGGCACAACATAAGGAGAAGGAGTTTATCATCTTTTGGAAAAATTATCTCTGAAAAAATAGATTGTTTTGCAGGAAATAAGTGTCAATTTTGAGTTTTATGCACTTTTAATCTTCAAACAGGTTTTTTAATGTATACAGTTGCAAAAATAGGATCTCGAGTTGGAAGAGGTTGTTTCCAACAGCCATTGCTGTGCCTTTGTCCTCTCCTCTGTTTTGGGCTTTGCTTTTTTTAGAAATTGCAATGGATCCCAGACTTTTATTACTGCCTTTTTAGACTCTGTGGCAGATTGCGTCCAGTTTAAAGCATATAATTGAAAGAAAATGGTGGTTCTTCTTGAACAGATAAACGTAAAACCTTTGTTACATTTGCACTTCCCTAGAAACGTGGGACATACTCGACAGACAAATGTATATTTCCCCAGTATTTTCAAAATGGAAAAGGTTGCATTTTCATCAGTACGATGACATAAATTGGAGTCATTTACCCTTTTGAAGTCTTAAATTTGGTATTTTATGTATCTTAAGGTAGTGGCAGCCTGGCAAAATGTGTAACCACTTTAAAAGTGTTCAGCTTGTGCTGTCATCCCAAGTAAGGAAGAACAGAGATCTGATTTAGTTGCACGCCCTTTATTTTATATACTGAAGAGTGACATAATGCAGATCTCTTTGGGAGCTTGTGAGGCATTTGGGAAGGATAAAGGGCAGGAAAAAAAAGACGACACTAACCCAGATAGCTTAGTTGTAAGATTTAGCTGGGCTCAAACATTTATAATTTAATTAAAGGTAAACAGTCTACTAAAAAAGGCATAGAGGGAGTGAGTGGGAGGTTGTGGGCAGAGGGCTGAAGGGAGGTAGGATCCTGCTAAGGTTGTAGCCGGGATTGCCTAAAAGGAAGCAATGTGTGTCAGGAACACACTACTGACCAGAACTGGCCGGTGGTGCAGCATCTCTGAGCGGGACAGGATGCGGCGGCACTCTCGTCAGCGTGGTGTTTGGCAGAGGGAGTCGTGGCGGGGGAAGAGAGAGGCCCTGGCGTAGCTCTAGAGGAGCCCCAGCTGGGCACGTGGGCGTACGTGCCATCAGGCATCTCTGGTGTGGGTCCCACCGACCGGCGGGTCACAGGTGAGAGAGATGTGCCAGGGTCCTAGGTCTTTTACATATAAATATATTGCTTCCTTCTGATGATTTTTCGACCTCCACGAGCTTGATGCTCATTCTTCTGGAATGAGCAGAACAGGTAAAACCGTTGATGCATCTTCCCTGTGGTTCCCTGGGTGGGTGGCTCAGAGGTGCAGTCTGTCCTGGGCGAGAGCTGCGTGGAGGAGGCAGCACCATTTGACACTTGCCGTGGCTGGAAGCACAGCGTTTACTTCATCAACGGGAATATATAACTGTTTACAGCTTGCTTTTTTGCCTGAAAACAGGGAGGGCTTGAATTATGAAGATTTAGAACATGCTTCCTTACGCAGAGTTGCAAAGGACATTTGTCTCAGCACATTGTAGTGAAATTTTAAAGAGCAGGTTTTGACAGGAGACATTTTGCTGACACAGAATATTTTGTTCACTTCTGACTCTCAAATAAGTGCTACTTCTGTCATAATGATTGATTTATATTCGTTTTAGGCCATACATTTTACATCCTCTCCTTTAGTGCTTATGGCTACGCAGCTTCAGAATAGCACAGTTTTAAAGCTGTTATGGGCATGGCATCACATTTCACATTCCACTAATAAAAAAAATTGATTGTAACGAGTTGTAGGTATTTTGTGATATGGTATATTTAGAATAAAATGCTAATTTTTATTATCTCCTGGAAAAAGAAAATTTAAAAATCAAGATTTCTGTTAAAAAACTGGTACAGAGATGTAATTTAAATGATTCCTCATAACAGAGCCTCAAAAGGCCCAGTGACCTGCAGAATGCTGTTCCCACGAGTCTTATTATAGGTGCTACAAAATTAAGTGCCGAGCATCTTTACCATCCCCAGTGGTGTGTTGTGAGCTGCTGGCACTCAGGGAAGCGCCGGTCTTCTCCCGGGTCCAGATCTGGCCCTTTGTCACCATTGGAAACCTCAGCCTGGGCGAGCGGTTGCTCTGCATTTACATTAACCCAGTTTCCTGCCTTCATATGCCAGACAAGAGCCTTAGCACATTTCAATCTAGAAATACTTTGGGGAAAAAAAACACCGAAGACTTTGCTTTAAGTTTTGTTTGAAACGTATTCTCCAGGTGGCAAAATTGTTCTCGTTAGAGCAGGACCGTGCTCGTTTGAGCATGGTGGTTTGAGAAAGGGGAAGCTGGTTCATGTTCAGGTGTTTCTCAGAGCACGAAGAGGCTGTGTTCCCCCTGCCCTCCGGGGCCACAGG
>NW_009635787.1:4660-13721 GCF_000690535.1 Cariama cristata | reverse complement strand
GCGGCTGCGGTGGTGGCTTTTGGGTTTTGGTGACACAACTGGTGCCGCAGCTTTGATTTCCCTGGTAGTCCCTGGGAAATGGCATCTGCTAGTTCATGTCTGTGTAGGCATTTGGACAGAGTAGGTACTGTGCTTGTGTGTGCATCTTTCTGATTTTTCAGTGGCACTGCAGTCTGGGAATAAAGACGAGACTCTAGTATTTTCAGAAAAAGCAAGAAACTTGTCTGTAGTCACCACTCCCAGTGAGATCATCTGAGTAGTTGAAACTACGATGTTAATTGAGCCTGGGGCTGTTTCAAGGAGGGTCTCCACAGCAGGGCAGGTGTGAAGCCAGGGTTGATTCCCCGTGTCCGGGGTTTTGCCCATCGTGACGTCAGAGCGGACGAGACCCCCCCCGACACGGCTGGATCCTGCATGGCAGAGCCAAGCGCGGGCTGCGGGTGCACCAACCTTCACCAGCCAAGGTCGCCCAGCAACGTCGCCGTTTCTGGACGGGGCTGCGGTCTTTTCCTTCAAAAGTAATGCTCGTGCACATCTTATCGTGGAATTATAGTACCTATCCTTGCCATCTTTAAAAAATGTCCCTAAGAACATAGCACTGAGCATGCACATGATGTAAAATGACTTTGGTCAGAGAGGGATGGTTACCTGAGCCCTTCTTTGGGCAACACTTTGTCCTCTGAGCTGGTGAAGAACAGGGAGTGTGGGAAGGGCCAAATTCAGCTGCCTTTGGCTTTGCTGCAAATATATATATATATGTATAGATATTTAATTCGTAAAGAACGAAGAAACTAATATTGAAGCAAGGCTTCAGGAAAAAAGGGCTTCCAAGATGTTACAGATTTTGGAAATATTTGACAATGTTAGCAACATCAACTACTGACAAAAAAACCCTCTCTCCAGAAAATCTTTCACAGTTGTGCCAAGAAAAGCAGCTTCGATGGAACATTTTCATAAACTATCATCAGTTATGCAGCAGCAGCTTCACAAATCAGAAATGATATCTTCAGGCACTGCTGTCAAGTGTTATTCAAATAATACCAGCCTCACATTTGAATAACAGCAGACATTTTGAATTAATTAATCAGATGAGATAGTCTAGGCCTTTTCTCATTAGTCTCTGGGTCAGGCATGGGAAGATATATGCGTTGGTGATGATATACTTGTCTTTAATCGTGATTTATGAAGATTTAGGATTGTGTGTGATTTGTCAAAGGTTCTGGGAAAAGGCTGGTGCATATTTCATTACCTAATCTGAGATTGATTTCGTGATGCTGAGAGATATAACCCTATTGTTCGGGTATGTGGGAAGCGCAGGTAGACACGGCATCCCAGGGTTTTACTGGCTTATCTTTGTGACTGTCAAACAATGCTGTAAACTTTTACTGCCAGCAGTTAACAATTCCTGCTTTAATTATAGGCAAATTCTTCATTCTGTCCAAAGGGGAAGCTTCAGTAGTTATTTAGTTAAAAAGCATAACAGACCTTATAACTATGACCCAGTGTAAATCATGGACAAAGTTGGCAAATTTCATGGCTTGGTCATGGTGAAAATATAAAATTTCATGGTTTGTCACAGATTAATAGAAAAATCCTATTAAAACTGTGCAAATAACAGAACAACAAGTTAGGTGGAGATCCTTACACAGCACCTTTCTACTCACAGGATTTATTTTAGGTTGAAATTGCTACTAATAACACAAGGCCCTTTGCACGCTTTGCTTTGCTGCACTGTTTTCTATTCAGTTCAATTAGTATTTGTTGTTTGGTTTGGACTGAATAATTATCGTGCAATTGTTTTGAAGCATTATTTACATAAGAAAGCATGTGTTACATTGCTTCTGCAGTGAAAGGAGCCTTGAAAATGAAATATTTGAATACAAATTGTGTATTTTTTTTAAATCATACAAACTGCTATATCTAATAATTCATCAGTAATCAGGACTTTCTGTATTGGAACAAGGTCTGGCAGTGCTGCACGTTCCTGCCCTAGAGCAGAAGAGCCCCTTGCTGCCCCATGTGCCACAGGGAAGCGGTTGCTCCGATGGGAGCTGTGCGTGGTCCTCAACCACTGCAGCCAACCTCTGCCCACATCTTTTAGAACAGCACACCATGGACAAGCCTCAAGCTCCCTGCAGGTTGCTCATCACCTACATCCTCATTTTTAATCAAAAATTTCATGTCTTTTACTGTTCTTGGTACAATTCTGCAGCCCATCTGTCATAGCGATGCGGCTCCGGCAGTGCTCCGTGTCCATGCAGGACACAGCCCTTCTCTCACGCAGCCGTTGGACCTCCTGTCCATCCTCCTGCACTGTCCGAAGGCTGGTGTAGGGTTTATACTATTTTCTTTTTTACTGTTTTGATTGTATCCAGCATTTTGATCCGTGATACAGGAATTTGGATCTAGGCCAAGGTACTCCAAACATACTGAGCTCTTCCACTCGATCCTCTTCTAGAGGGAGTAGTTTGTTGCTGAAGTGGCCAATTTAGGAAGAAAATGGCTATTGTTCTACATTGGAATAATGATGAAAAAGAATCAAAGTCTCAAAAAAAGGACTTTTAAGAATGACGTCAAAATAGTCATCACTAATAGCAGTCAGTAAAAGCTTTGTATCTTAAATAGCCCAGAATTTCACATATGTAACTTACTTAAAAAACGAGTTTGTGCTATTTTCATATGAGACTTTTCACAAATATAAGGTCTAGAAAAACATTTTTAGGGGAAAGGTGCAACGGTTCAAATAATCACATGATTCTGAAATCTCAGCCTTTATGGGAGACAAAATGATGAGTCTCGGCAAAAAGGAAAGATGCCACAATGTCAGAAACAAGTTCATGATTCCCATTAAAGAAAAATACATCACTGAGTATTGTTTATATCAAGTTTCACAATTAACTGTTGTTAGGACATCTGCATCAAGAACTTGATCTGCACTCTAACCAACTACCATGTACAGGTAGTAATTAAAAGAACAGCTAATGACAGTGTAGACAGTAATTTTTCTTTTTTCCCCATCACAGATAGTCGTAAAATGTAGAAGGAAAGAAAAAAAAAATTGGTTTGGATTATTGATTGGTGTTTGGCTAATAAGAAATTAAATTTATCTACCACTGCCATTATATAGCTTTGCTTTCCCATGAGTTAGTTTGCAGCTCTAGGCAGGCTTCAGCAGATAGCCGAGGCTGGACACGTGCTGTCAGATGCATGCCTCTGGAGAAGGATGCTTAACCCTATTAGTCAGGTCATTTCTCTCTTTTTGTGTAGAGGTCAACAAACCAGAATTGTTTTCTTAAGTCAACTTTCACAGCTTTCATTTTAAATGTAAACAAATTGCGCCAACTTCTAACCATGTTATAATGCAGGTATATTCTGTTTGAAGATGGGAACCACTGTCAAGTGACATGGTGTTGTAGTGATCAATATTATGAGTAAACTGTAAATATTTTTGTCAATAGAAGTTACATAGGCACAACTGAGATTCCTCGAGATATACTGACATGCAGACTTTCAGTGTCACTGTGCCGCACCTTAAGGAAGCGTGTCCTATTCCCTTGAATTTGGGCTGTATTTCGCTGTAGAAGCCTAAATGCACATTGTACTTTGTACATGGACGCGAAAGATTAGCACTATTCTTTAAAAACGAAAGAGGAGGCAGGGAGTGCGTTCTGTGGACAGAACATTAGTTTCCAAGCCTTCTGGGTAAGAGGATCTCCTTTTAGAAGAAAGCGAGCGTGGACCTTCTGTGGTGCCCAGAGTTACCACTCTGTCACTGGGGCAATCGTAGATGATGCACCAATGCATCAGTGTTCAGGGGATGGTTGGGCTTAGTTTGATGGTGTGAGCAAAACTCTAGGTCTAGACTCACATCACGAGTCCACCTAGTATATTTAACCTGTGCCTTTAGGTCAGCTTTCATAGTCAGACACGGCTCTTGGGGCTCTGAGCCCCAGCAGCCCCGCTGCTCACAAGGCACACACGTGCCCAGCTCCGTGGGTCCCGGCGTGCCTGACTCCAGGGGCTTGTTCACGCGAGGTGGGTCCAGACTGAGAGCATCACCTGCCCAGAGAGGGTCTGCACCTCCTCAGCCCCAGCTGGGAAAGGCGACCCTCGCATCGGCTCCTATAGGGGCAGCTCGGGGCGGGAGGAAGGGGCGTCCACAGAGGTGAATGTCCCTGACTAGGGGCACCGGGAGCTGCAAGGCGACGGTGCCTCACCCTGCTCTTCTGCCCCGGTTAGCGAAAGCTCCAGCCCTGCAGCCGCACTGGGTGGCAGTGCCTGCGGCCAGCACAGCCATGCTGCCCTTCTCTTGGTGTTGCCACTTTCCCCGCTAACAGGCAGCGTTCCACGTGAACCGCGGGATGGGAGTGGTTCTGGTGTACTGCATCCAGATCATGGTGCAGCACAGGGATGCTTTCTCAGGGCCGATTGAGGAAATTCCGTGAGTTTTCCAGCGTTGCCAGTCAGTGCAAAGCATTTCATGTGTAGGAATTACGAAATACCGAGACTATGGTTTTGTGTGGCCTTTCGGAAGATGATAGCTGGTTTTCTGCGTGACTGTTCACTCTGTTCACGATACTTTTCTACACTTAAGAGTGCAGAGTGCAGTGCAGCTTCAATACAAACATATACTTCTGTATATTAAGCATGTGCATTAATATATTATTATTACTTGGACTAATAACAAATAGTAGTCAGTCAGTGAGATAAAAAAGGACAGAGTTCAATAGTAATTCTCAGACAGCTTAGCAATTACCCGGACAGCTTGCAGTCAGAAAAGCTGTTCAGATCTAGGATTATGAACTGCACTGATGGCAGCTCTACTGGGTGGAGTTTTAAAAGACTGTGAGTATGTTTGCAAGTAATTGCAAGACGCGTTTCCAGCACTCCTCCTGATGAACCTCTCTGTTACAAGCCAGAATCAACAACCGTAAAAAACCCCTCCAAAAGCCAGTAGGCTGGTTTCCAGAACCAATCAAAATTATTTTTAAGTACCTATTTTCTGTGTCAGAGAGATGTCTGTGCTTGCAAGCATCTTGGAGATTTTTCTTCCTTCTCCTTAATGACATAAATCACAAATTCCTTTCATTTCCGTAACAACAGTCAACATCAAACAACATGTGTGGCAACACAGATTTTGTGGCTTTGTTTTTAAACTCAGCGTGTCTCCTTCCTTTACGAGCGGAGGTGGCTTCTTCCCGTGTTACTTCGGATGGTTTCGTCGATTCCTGTTTGTATTTTCCGTAACCAGCACTCTGCTACCCAGCGGTGCTGTGGATGAGATCTGCCCTGTGCCAGCAGAAGGCCAAGGGAGAGCTTAAGTCCCATCTAAGCCTCAAGGCATAATCTCAAACCTTCTTTAGGACCGGGGTCAGTGAGGCTGGCATTAGCTGTTCAGCACACTCCTGGCACAGGGAGTCACAGGGGGGTGTGGGGGTCCCCCAGCCCTGGAGCCAGAGGTGCAGCGGACCCAGGGTTTGGGGGTCATCTACCGCTTGTGCTCGTGGTACCGACCCAGGAGAGGAAAGAGTTCAGATACAAACTTTGTTTTTAAAGCACTTGAATGAAAAAGGGGTGGTGTTGGATTTCGAGCTTTTTTTTAGGGCAGTACATGATTTTTTTATGGGGCACATTAAATTCTGTACCTCCAGTGAGTGTTAAAGCCACCTCATCACTCGGCACCGGAGGGGAGCACAAGCTCTGAAGCAGGAGAGGCAGCTGTTAAGAGATTTCCATCTCAGCAGCCTCTCATGCCAATAGGATTGTGATTTGGGAATATAACAAGGCTTTGGGGGCTAAAGTTAATAAATAACCACTGTATTCCCTTTACCATTTTATTCTCTATGCCTGGCCTCAATGCCTTCTAAGCCCAAGCAATTATCAGTCCCTGGGCTGATGTATTTGACATAAGCCCATATATTCTTTAAGCAGGAAGCCTTCACCACAAATTTTGCTTCAAAAAGACTGTTGAAGGGAAAAAAGGTCATTTGGGTGGTTGAATATCTATACTCAGATGCTGCCAGTAAGTGCTGTATTTGCAGTTGCTGGGGTTTTTATCCCCTCGGTCAGAGGGAGCCGAGCACATGGTATGTATTTTAGGTCACGTTCTTCTTGCTGCTGGAGACAATGCATCTTCTGTCTGCGAGGCTGACCCTTGTCACATCCAGAATATTTGTTGTAGGGGTGTGGCTGACAGAGCATCTTGGGAATTAATTCAAATCCTTTAGTTACAATCATGGTTAAAAGATTAAGTCATTTTCAGTCATTCCTGTCATACTCAGTCCTGACTAATATAACAGAGACTCTGCTTTTTGCATCGAGTACATCTTGCTGTACCTCAGAAGGAAGGTTGGCAGACACAGGTTTTTATAAATAACCTTAAAAGCACAGCTCAATAATCTGAAGTTTGTAGCTGGTAAGAAAGTTATGGGCAGCATGGAGTTCAGTCCACAAATTTCTGAATATTTTCCAGCAGTCTGAAGTGAACATTTAATACAAGATTACGAAAAGGGAGAGGATCCAGGGAACAGCCTGTGGCCCATGCTGCACCACTTTCCGAGGGACACTGTGTTATCGTCTCCCCTTGGAGTGTCCATTGGTTTGTGAAACTGCTGGGTAAATTCATTACATTATTAGGTACCAGCATAAAAATGGACTACTTCTTCCAAGAAGAGGGACTGGGACATAGAACGTGTAATGTACCCTCCAACCAAAAGATGTAGCTTAGTATTATCTTGATTAATTCACACTTTCATTGCAGTCCTTGCCTTTAAGCCTCTCTTCAGCTTCCTTAACGTTTCTCTGTCCTCATCCTGTTCTGTAGGTACGCAAGATGGAGTTTATCTATGATGCCATAGTAACTACAATGCAGTTCAGAAGTTTTAATGGTTTAAATCTTCAAACTTGCGTAATAATGTGAGCCTATCAAAAGTGTATATGTTACTATTTATTAGGTAGCTTTTTAAAATTTAGCTTTAAATTTACAAACCAATAGACTAGTACAGTGTTCTTGCTTGTGAGCAGATACCTTCCACCAGGCATCGCATCATGTCACTGACATTACATCCAGTTGTGCTCCAGCGTAATACTGAAAGCTCTTCCGTAAATCAAGCACTTCATGGGTCGCAACGCTCAGAAATAACGCAACACTAAACATAAACATAGTAGTGCTGCTCCCAAAACACCAAGGATTGACTAATTTTCAAATTTTCAAATGCAAATATGTATGGGTTTTGTTGAGGCTGATATATATTAGTATGCAGTGTTGCATTAGTTGTTGCTTCATCCATTCAAATATGAATTAGTTCATGTGGCAGGAATCAGCAGACAGCTGGGGATGAGGATGGTGGCCCTGATGTGGTTTCATCAGTCTTTGGCTTTGTATTGTTTTCAGCTTTTCTCAGAGGTTTTGATCGCGGGTCCTCCAAAGCCTGGGACCTGGAGGTACCAGAGAGGGGTCGGGGGTTTTCCTTTTGGTTGGGTGTTTTTTTTTTTTTTTTCTAGTTCCATTTTTTTTTATTCCCAGGCAGATTCTCTGATAAAGAACCTTCTTTTGTTGTCTGTGCTTCAGTTCTGCTCATCCCACTAATGTGAAATACTGTAATTACATCTCCCCATCTCTTGCTACTTCCTTCCTTATGCTCTGAAGGAAAGAATATGCCGTTGCCTCGGCCTGTGCCAGTGCTGCTTGTGGTGAGGACTGGAGCAGGGTGGTGCGATGGGGAGACATAGCTGAAAGATTTGAGTTATCATAGGGGAGGCAAAGAGATCTGAGTCTCTGCAGGCTCTCGCATTCTTGCCTAAACCGAAAAGTACTCTGCCAGAAAAAGAGGCACATTTTAAGCTTGAGTTTCCCAGCCCAGTCTGTCTACACTCCCAGTGAAGTGCACAAGTTTTGAAGTTTGGTGCAGAGCGTTTTGCTTGGTTGGGGGATGAGGAGCATCTCTCTGTTGAAAATCACAGCTTTTGGCATACAAGATAGAGAACATGTGCTGTGAACAACTGTCGTCGTTAGAGTAATTGTGTGACACCTGAACAGACACTGTCCTCTCTGGGGCAGAAGTGAGGACCAAGACAGTTAGGACCAGCACCTGAATGTGCTCTGCTCCAGAAAACACACGGCTGGCAAGGGACAAAGTTTGCTGTATCCTTGTGAGCTCACTTTTCTGAACCTTAGTATGCTGCTGAAGGAGCATCTTTCTTAAAATGACGTACCAAAATGTTAGGGTTTGTTTGGAATGAATTCTTAATCTTCCTTCTTAGCCACGAGGTGGTGTGGACTCAGCAGAGAAAGAAGAAAGGGAAGGGAAAGGCTGATGTGTCCTAAAGCTTCTTCCCCTCCATGAGGGCAAGACATCTGATGTACACTAGGTGCTCTAGCTGAAAAGATTACTTTTCACAACGCAGCGCTGGCCATGGGATCTGTTCTTTCCCAGCTTGTATCTCCACCTGTGTCCATGGACAGCCGTGTTCTCTCTCCCTGAGGGGCAGCTCTCATGGAGCTGGAGTTTCTGAGAACAGTGGGAAGGGAGTAGGTTCTGGTGGTGGTGTGGGGCTGATGGTTGGATTTCCACCATGCTTTAGTACACACACATGATTTCAGTTATACATTACAGCAACAGAATATCATCTCCAGAAGGACAGCAGAAAGACGTGTTAACGCTGCAGCCACATACTATGCTTAACGCTGCAGAATTGATTAGGGCAGCAGTGACATTTTGTTATCCTGAGAGACAGAAGCTGGAAGTGTTCTTGAAAGTGCAACCTCCAACACCAGGCAGGTGACATGAGTGGGGGCACCTCTACCCTCCGCACGTCTGACTCCTGGCCTGGCACAGTCCTGGCTGCTCAGAGGACGGACTGCCCACAGTGCCCATGCCCGCCATGGGTAGGAGAGCCCGCCAGCAGCAACACTGGCTTATCCTCTACTAGTCTGTATGCAAACAGAGCATCTCCCTGGGCAGATTTCACTGCCCTTCTGAAGGCCCTGCCATATGCAGAAGTTGCACCCATGTGATGCGAGGAAGGGGGCTGGCAGGGCCGAGCGCGTGGTGGTGCAGCC
>NW_009635787.1:3726-4644 GCF_000690535.1 Cariama cristata | reverse complement strand
CACTGCACGGGGCAGGTACAGCCGCCACACCGGGAGTGGAGACCCCGCCGGCTCCCGATCCCCAGCCACCCACCGAGCCGAGTCACGGCAGCAGGTTTGTTCCGTTTTGTGTTGGTGCGTGTAACGAGCAGCCATGCCAATAAAGCGGGTCTCTCCCTATAGACGGTGCACACGAGGGTGATGGCGAGTGGTAAGAAAGCCGTCAGCGTACCTCCCTCCAGCCGCGGTGCCCTCCTCCCACGCGGCGCTGGGGCAGGCACTCTCCTCTTCACCAGCGCTGCTCCGGCATGGTCATAGTTTAGCTCCTGTTTGCCAGCAGAAAAAGAGGATGTCTCTGGTTATTCTTGGAGCAGGCAACATGTAGTTTTTGTAGGATAATGCTGAAGTACTTGCACTGTATTAAAAAATTAATATACTTCTGTTGCTACTGGAATTGGAGTCTGATTAGGATTGTTACAGTACCGTAGTTTTAGCTTTTAATTACTTACTACATTACACAGTATCTAACAGTGCTAATAGAGTACAGAACTGTCATAGCTTTTGTTTTAAAGTGCAGTACTGTATGGTGCTTAATTGTGTAACAATGTTGTTCAATTACATCTGAAAGCGTTTAATAAAGTATGGCACAGAAAAGCAAATCGGAGTGGCATGTGTTAATTGGTGTCCGCGTCATTGACTCCATTTGGTTATAGTGATCACTGGGATACGAGGATCAAGTGGCAGGTTGCCCAAATGGAGTCTTCAGATCCAACTCTCTTATTTGTACCACTTACACATGCCTGCGGTCTCCCACACTTGCACAGATTTTCACACCACGCACACACAAAGTGCTGTTAAGAAGCTATGAGAAGCACACCAGCGTCAGCGGCTGTATCCCCTGCTCTGCTCTCCTCCAGGGCTGCTGCTGCTCCGCTCTCT
>NW_009635787.1:1805-3656 GCF_000690535.1 Cariama cristata | reverse complement strand
GGGCAGGAGGAGCGGGCTGTGGGCATCCCCGTGCCCAGCTGCGGAGCCGGCCCTGCTCAGACCATGGGCAGGGACAGGACCTGAACCCCACACCAGCGCTGCCCAAGCGGGTGCTGCTTTCCCCTGGTTATCCGATTATCCCCAGCACAGCCCTGGAAGGGAGGGAGGCAGCCGTGGCAGGGGCCAGAGCCCCCACTGGGCCTCCCCACCCAGCCGAGCACGGCTCTCTGGAGTCACCGGGGATGCAGGGATTTGCTTAAAGGCAGCAGCAAGCAAGCCAGGTTGTTGGCTCCGCTGCCCCGGTCCTCAGCCTGCCGAACTCTGCGAGAGAGCTGACGAGGATCCTCAGGAGCATTTCCCCTAGGAAGGTGAGGGAGGGCAAAGATGCTCCCGCTGCCCGCTGGCTCCCATGAGCGCAGGTTTGCTGTTCCCCACAGAAGCCCGGCGGCCAGCTCTCAAAGCAGGGCTCGCCCATCCAGCCCCTCTGGCCGAGCAAACCCCAAACACAGGGAGCTGTTCTCTTTCTCCCAGACCAGCTCGGGACCCCCCGAGCAAGCTCTCCTGCTGCCCACCCATTGCCTTTAGTCTTGCACACTCCCCTCCCAGCAGCTGGGTGATCAGAGGGGCCTGGGTGCCCGTGGGGCTGTGCGGCAAGGGCTGGCTACTGCCGGGGATGGCCCTCAGCTGTGCCGGCTCCTCCAGAGCAGACTCTTTGCTGTATGTATCCAATTCAGAGATGCATACAAAGTGGTACTTATAGTTATTTCCTGAGTGGTGGTATTTTTCATATCAATGTTCTACTTTTTACCCCATTTCACTGAAATATTCTCTGGAAGTGTTTCTCCTGGAATAAACATTTCAGCACATCAGGTTTGTTCCATAAGGGTTGATTGTCAAATTACAGCCTTCTTTCCTGCGAGCACTGTGCTTTTGTACGGGATCAAATTGCATTAGTTATTTTTTCCTCCAGTATAAACACAGAATAATAGCGATATCTTTATTGTATCATATTTCTGAATGAAAAAATAATCACAAACAGATTTTCACGTGGCGTTACTACAGTGCAGGAACACTTTCCTTGCCAGCCAGCCTCCCGAGGTGGTGTTGGGACCGCGCGGCACCAGCAGCGCCCGTTGTGTTTAGCTGGAGTCCCCCCGCACGCGTTTCGACGGTCTCTTTACGGCTGCAGTGCTTCCCACCACACATTTTCTACATTTGCTTGCATGTGGTCCTGGAAACCACCTAGCATGCAGGTCATGTGCCCTTAATTTTCATTATGAATGAAGAGTAAAATGTGAAGGTTATTGCCTGGCAGTACAAATGCACTTTTTTTTTTTTATTTAGAAGCTCTATTAGAAGTGTCAGGAGTCCCATAACAAAGCAGGGCAAATATCCGCAGAGACACCTTGTTGAGAAAGGCAACTTGGCTTCTAAAAGGTTTGAATATGAATGTGGTTGTTTCTAATCAAGCAGTCCTTGAGAAGAATTCCCCACTATTACTTACCTCTCTCTTTTTTTTCTTTTTTTACTTGTAATCAGTCCATTTTCCTGCTCAGGGAATGCTTCTCGTGCCAGGCTGCGGCGAGGCGGGAGGAGGCACAGCCGGGAGGGCACGGTGGGGCTCAGGCAAAGCCCCATGGCAAAATATCTCCACATCCAGGAAAGCAGGTCAGGATTCAAAATGGATGTGGTCAGAAAACCACCTTGTTTTGGAAGTGAGAGGCCATCTGCTTCATGCTCCCTGGGAAAAGTGGGCCAGTTTTGGGTTTTTTGAGACCATTCCAGAAGGCAGCTGCTGAGCCGGGCCACCCCACCTTTGACAAAACCGAACCCTTTAATTTACGGCAGGAA
>NW_009635787.1:0-1778 GCF_000690535.1 Cariama cristata | reverse complement strand
GTGCCTCCAGAAACGTGGGGACTCGCCAGCCAGTGCTGCAGTCCGCAGTGGGCGCTCCCTTTGCCACTGAGCGGGGACCCGCCAAGGACCCCCCCTTCACCGGCACGGTGCCCCCATCCCCAAGCACCCGCCAAGTGGGAAACACATTCATGTTTGAGCCAAATGGCAGGTGAAAAATTAAGTCTTAAATACTTCTCCTAAATCATGGTATTTATCCTGGCTTAGCAGTGGCCGCTGACTTGGTGCCTGTGGTACTCTGCTCAGTTTGGGACCTGGTGAGGATGGGGACAGCCCCCCAGGGAGCCACGGTGCCGCATCGGCCGCGTTGCTGGCAGTTAGTGAAATATGCCTGAACTCATAGTCCAGTGGCATGCTTGGCTCCAAGTAAATAATGTGACTGCTGCCGTGATGGCACGGGTGGGCCTGGGCGTCAGTGGGAGAGGGAAGGGGTCCCCTCCGGAGAGGGGCGAAGTGTATCAGCAGAACCGTGCGGGAATGGGCTCCCATCCCCTGGCCATACTCGCAGGGTGCATCTTAGCTCCGGCATCTTCAGAACACTTACAAAATCTCCCTTTTTTTTTTTTTTTTTTTTTAATAAATTGTCAGTGTTTTTTCCCTCTACGAACCTGTAGCATCTGGCAGCAGGAAAGTACAGTAGGACTCGCTGGCACCGTGGTGCAGAGCCTCGAAGAATTCCGTATTGTGACAACACATCAAAATAAATTGCTGTCAACAGACCAAAACACCAAGTGCTGTGATTCTGTCTGACGTGTGAAGACTCAGACAGGCTGTCTTGACAAGTTGTGGTGGAGCACCTGCAATTGGCAGAAGACAGTGATATAAATCTGATTTGCCTGATATGCAGCACCTAGATATCGTTAATGTTGGTGACAATAACTCTGCATAACATTCCCGAGACATAGATCTGATTTTTTGTCTATTACTTGTGTTGTTTTTTGTCACTCTCTGATACTAGCTCTGCTTCCCTTCCCTGCTCGGGGTATGCCTAGGAATTCTTGTGAATAGTAAACTCTATTAAAAAAAGGTAATAACAAATTAAGGTTTAATTCAGCCTCCTCTTGAGTGTAAAAAAGGCAGTCATTGTCCCGGCTGCTCAAGGCAAAAGATATGCCATGAAATTTTATTTTACACTAATCATAAAAATAATCATGGTGGAAGTTGTATTAATTTCCTAACTCGCAGCCAAAATATAGAAAATAGCAGGTTAAAAGCCACGAGTTGCAGTAAATCTTTTCTGAATCATATGTGGTTTTAAACTTCTAGAAGAGGAAAAGAATCATTGAATAGGTGGTTAATTTTTACCTTTCATTATCAATAAATGGTAATTCTTTACAGTAGCAGCATATATCACAGCTCATTTATGAACGCGTGAAACATACCTTGGCTCTAGAGTTTAATTACTGGAAGTTAACACTATCTTCCCTGTCTCAGCCCTTCCTTGCTAACACCGATGTGATGTATTTCATCCTGACACCGGCAGGTACTAGAAGACAACACCACATAGGAATTGGAATTTCTATCTGTCGTTGTCCCCTACGCATATTTAAAGTCTTGAGATTTGAAACATTTTGCATGTGGCAATTGCAAATGATTTGGGGAGTCATTACGGCTTCTGACAAAAGCACACGAGCTGAATAAAATCTGCTTTGCTGGCGGCTCCTTGGCTTCGGGGCTGGAGCCATCCACGTAACGTGAGTTAGGGCTGGAGACACGCACGTGGCTGGCGCCGGCAGCAGGTCCCCCACGCGGAGCCGCCG
>NW_009635786.1:0-223 GCF_000690535.1 Cariama cristata | reverse complement strand
TCCCCCCAACCCAGGGGGCTGGGTACCCCCTGCGGGCTGGGTGGGCAGCTGGGGGTGCTGGTGCCCGCCCTGGGGTGCTCTTTCCTCCGCCGGTTCCTTTTTGTCCTGTCTCCATCCCCTGCCCCTCGCTGCCGTGGGGGTCACATCCCGGTCCCTCTGGGGGGGGACACGACTTGCCCATGGGTGCCAGCCCCGGGCCACCCACCGGCCCCCGTCCCGCCGC
>NW_009635785.1:0-211 GCF_000690535.1 Cariama cristata | reverse complement strand
CGCCTCTGTCCCCAGGGCCACCTGGTCCTGGTGCAAGTGGGAAGGGGAGTCCCTCAGCCCCCAGCTGGGTCCCTGCCCTGCGGCTCATGGCCATGCTGCTTCGCGGGGTGCAGAGGGGGACCCCTCCCCGGGCGCAGGGCCGGGGGTCCCGGCAGAGCGGGGCTGGTCCCAGGGTCAGGGGCTCTTCCCCCGCTGCGTCCAGCCTGGCAGC
>NW_009635784.1:0-1173 GCF_000690535.1 Cariama cristata | reverse complement strand
TCTGGGTGTTTTTCTCTGCAGCACATTTTTCCATTCAGGCTACTTTTTGGCTATCCCAACCCCAGTGCCTGGTGTAAAGGGTTACTAGAGAAGTGCTGTTATTACAAAGGATTTTAATAACCTCTAGGGGCAAGTTCCCGGCTCCCTTGAAGTCCGAGACAAAACTCCAACTGACTACAAGGGAGGCAGGATTTCACCGCCACGGGTTGTTTTTCTTTAATGCCCGCTCTGATTTGGGTTTGATGTGTCCCCTGAAGGCAGCGCTCCCACGAGCATCCAGGCGTACTTCTTGTTTCAGGGTATTTCTCTACCTTTTCATCTTTGGAAGGTCTTTGCATCCCCCCTCTCCACACGCACACTGGAAACCTTCAACCCTTAATCCTGCCCATGCCTTTTAGTGTCCATTTAGATATTTCAGACCTCTTATCTCCCTCCCGTGAATTGCTGAACACTGCAAGAGACGGGTGTAAAATGTCTCGGATGGTCTAAAACCCTCTCGCTAACACTGACCAACCAACATCATTCTCTTCTTTGCCCCCTGCCTTGAAAAAGTCACAGTTTGGGTTCCCCCCAGGGAGGAACAGAAATGATCTAACCCCCCCCCATCCCCACTCCAAGAGCTGCAAGCTTGGCCTGCAATCGCACCCCTGTTATTTGGGGAGGTAATAACGTCTTTTTCCACTCGGTCCAGCACAGGTTACGTTTGCAAGAGGAATTTGCAAGGGGAGGGAGACTCTTTGGGGCAGACGTGATGTTTACAGCTCTGGAGAGCTCTGGGTCACTGATCAAACCAGCAGCAAGTGGTCTGTGGACTCCTAAAAACTAGAGTGGTTTTTAATTCAAAGCTCCTTTTTCTCTTCACCCCGGGGCAGTTTGCAACCAGCCCCCCCACTCTTGCGTGCAGAAAACGCTCCCATCCGACACCTCCGAGAGTCCGCTCGCGGGGATGGGGACAGGCAATACGGACTATATCTAAACGCGTCAGTGTCTATCCCGTATTTTTCCAACTTTCCCACCCAAGAAGGAACTTCATCCACCTGACCCTGCTGCCAGCCTGCAGCTCTCCCCAGGAGCACAGGCGCCTGGTTTGGGGTTAGCGCATCCCCAAATGACCCGCAGTGAGGACGGGGAGCAGGGACAAGGAATGGGGGGTGGTGGGGCTGATTCCAGCCC
>NW_009635783.1:0-2797 GCF_000690535.1 Cariama cristata | reverse complement strand
AAAAAATTATTTAATTTAATTTTGTTTTAATTTAATTTATTTGACTTTAATTTTTAAAAAAAGGTTTAAAGCCCGCACAACAACAGGCTGAAGCACCCCAACAGTCTCCCCGGGATGCTGAGCCCCGCTCCCAGGGCTCTCCCCTCCCGCGCCCCCCTCGCACAGCCCTCGCTCAGCTCCACCCGCTTCAATGCTGGAGCAGCCTCACGCTGCTGGCCACAGAGCGTGGATTTTTATACCTTTTTAAACGCTGGGGAAAGATTTCAGAAGAATGTAGTCACAGGTTTCTGCACCCCGTGTTGGAGTCCTGGGGGATGACGGACCGGTGCCCCAGAGGGATATTTTTCAATGATGCGATTTGGAAGCTTTGGTCTGGTCGGGGCTATTAAATTTGTTAATGCAATGAATTACAAATTGCAAAGGACATTACATAAATGTCCTCCCAGCCTTACGCCTGAGTACATTTTTATGTACACGCGCATCCACATCCAGGAATGCTGAACAGTGCTTCTACTAAGTGCAAGACCCAACAAAACTGGGCGTGGACCATTTCAGAGAAAGGGCAAACCTAGAAAATTAGGAAAAATATCGGATGCTGCAAACTTCACCCCTATCTTCTCAGTCTTGGGTGCACACCAGGGCAGCCGGGACTTTCTCTTGGCCGAGCCAAGCTCTACCCTTCGGCCACAAATCCGGCTCCAGCCCCTGCGCTGGGCTGGCCTCGGGGGGTTCCCGGGGAGCCGGGCTTGGGCGTGATGGGGAAGGGGTCCCCCCCTGCCCTGCCCGACGGGGCTGGGGATGCTGCTTCAACCTCAGCTGGGCCATCACCTCTCAGCTTAATGGACAAATGGCCATAAAGCATCTGCGTTATTATTTATAGTATTTGGAGAACAACAAAAAAAAAAGGGGTTTTCTTCTATTATTCCCTAGTCAGTGAAGTAAAATGTTCACACCGTGGCTTTCCAAGCGCCTCCTGGCCACATTTCCCTGGCGTTTGCACTGTGTCTTTTCCCCCACAAACACCCAGATTTCCATTATCAGCTGATATCGCTCGGCTCGGGCGAGGCAGTTAATTGGCAATAAATGAACCGGCTGAAAAACAGACAGAGGATAGAGGGAAAATAAATGTCCTCAGTGGGAAACTTCATAGGGAGAGCTAAGGAAGAAACAAATGAGAGGGAGAGGAAGGGATGATGCTGGGCACCCAGAAGGGCTTTTTCACCTCCCCTCGCCACCCCCAGCTTGCGTGCCAGAAACGAGCCCACCCGAGAGGTGACCATCCCGCCCCAATCCGCCGGTGCTGAGCCAAAAGCGGGATGGGGAGAAGGGCTGGAGTAAGGGGAGGACGGGACCGGCTCTTTTGGCAGCAACTCGCGTTGGCGTCGGCTTCTCGGTTGATGAAACCAAAGGAAATCGCTATTACTGGATTTATTTATTTTATTTATGAGGCGTATTTACGAGGCATTTTATTTACGATGCATAAAAACCAGGTGGCGGGTTGGGTTTGGTGTTTTTTTTCCCGTTGTTGCTAAGTCTTACGCTGGCAGTGCGGTCCAGCCCGATGCTTCTGGAAGATGCTGATCCCCCGGGGTGAGACGGTGACATCAGGCTCAGGGGGAGTAAAAGCTTATTTTTCATTCAGGCCACTCTGACCTCCTGCTGTTGGCGTTTCTATGGCTACTTAACCCAAAATGTTGGCACAGGCGGACAGGCTGCCGGCACGTCGCTCCCCGCGCATCCCCGGTTGGTGTTTTTGGGAGCAGCAGCATCGGGAGGCTGTGTGCATCAGCTTGCATATGTCCTGCCAGAAAAACCTCTCTCTCTCATTTTAATCGAGCTCTTGGGCAATTAAGTTTTTTTAAAATCAGGCCAGGGACACGTGCAGCACAGCCTCTCCTCCGTCCGTCCTCCAGCTGACGCCCGCCGAAGGAGTCAGGAGGAATCGCTGAGGGCGGACGGACAGACCGACCTTACCAGCCCCAACGGCTTCATTTCCTTCACCTTCCTAAAAAAGGTGCCACCAGATCTCTGGGCACTCAGGGTTTTACCAAAATGTGCTGTTTTCAGATGGGTTGATTCTGGTCACCTCCATCCTAAGCGACGCGGTGACCCGACCGACACCGTCAGTCTTGATTTCTCCCTTACTTCCATAAAACTCAGTGAAAGAGGGAGGGTTTTCTTCTGGTCCCACCGCAGTGAGATCTGTCACGGGAATTAGCTTTATTGCAGGCAGATAAAAAAGTTATCCCTTTTTATTACCCTGTAAGTTATGCCTGTAATTATCCTGTAAAAGGATGGCTGTAAAACCGTTGTGCCAGTACTATCTGGAGATCACCTAGCTCGCGTTTTTGGCGTGCAGGTGTCCGATGCGGCATCGTAGCAGAGCCGAGCTGTAGGAACGGAGCACCAGGTTTAAATCAAAGCGTTTTAATTAACAGTGCCAGGACAGGAGTGGGGCTGCTCTTGGATTTAAGTAACGGCAAGCTCCCGTCAATGTCTGGAGAAAAGGATCAGGACTTTGCTGAAGTCCTGGAGCGAATCCAGGACTTTTCCCGCTGGTGGATCCAGGGCAGAAGAGGAGCATCTTCCCCGACGCCGAGGAGGAGCCGCTGCACCCGTCTGGCGATGCACGGTGCAAAGGGATGCTCCCAGGTCAGGTGGAGCGGGGATATAAATTTCACGGAGCACTTCAGGTCTTTGCATTTTTGGTTTTCTTTAAAGCCGAGAGGCGGAAAGGGGCGGATGCAGATGGGAGCCGTCTCACCCCAAAATGAAGTTGACTGGCTCGTCCTGGGGG
>NW_009635782.1:557-857 GCF_000690535.1 Cariama cristata | reverse complement strand
GGTTCTTGAAGAGCGCGGTGACCTCGCGGGTGAAGACGGCCAGGTTGAGGAAACCGGTGGAGAGCTCGTGGTTGTTCTGGGAGAGCTGGTTGTTGCCGAAGTTCTCCAGGGCTTCGCTGTACTGCTCCTCATTCTCCACGTGGGCTGCGGGAGGAGACACCGGTGAGGGACACGGGGTGGCCCTGCAGCACCCCGTCCTCGGAGATGGCCACATCATGAGGTCCCACCAGCCCCCATCATCCATCTCCCCATCCCTTCGTAGCCGGGCTGATCCTGCCGCAGGACAGCCGCGGTGTGCCC
>NW_009635782.1:0-438 GCF_000690535.1 Cariama cristata | reverse complement strand
CCAGCCCCCGCATCCTCCCAGGCTGGCCAGCACCCATGTCCCCCTCGTGGGCCAGCACCCATGGCCACCCCTCAGACAGAGGTGACCAGCGTTGGTGAAGGATGGGACCACCACAGACCCCACCAGCCCGGTGGTCCGGGGATACCCATCATCTCTCGAAGCACAACTCACTGAGCCCCGAGACGTGAATGGCTTTCACATATTTCCTGATCCTCTGGAGTACGGCTTGGTCCCCATCCAGGCTCTGCGAAAGCAAAGAAAGAAAACAAACGGAGCTGGTGAGCCCTGCCAAGCACGGCCGTCGCTCCCCCCGGCCCAGCTGGCCCTTGGAAAGCCTCCTGCTCTGCCATGCAGATGTGTGGGGCAGCGGCCAAGCTCCTGGGGCTGGGAGAGGAGCCGGAGGCCACCCAGGAGCCGCAGCCTCCCAGCGGTACCCCT
>NW_009635781.1:1015-1227 GCF_000690535.1 Cariama cristata | reverse complement strand
TGAGGGGATTTGGGGAGATGGCACCAAAATTGGGGAGAAAAGGGGGGGAAATTGGGGTGAAGTGGGGCAAAACGGGGACCGGAGCGTCCCCGTCCCCTCCCCGGGTGGTTTTGAGCCCCCAGTTCTGGTTTGAAAATCAAAAGGAATTAACGGGGACGGCTGCTGGGGGGATCAGGGTGGGGCGGGTCCCCATGGGTGGTGGCGTCAGGGGG
>NW_009635781.1:0-923 GCF_000690535.1 Cariama cristata | reverse complement strand
GGACGGTCCCCATGGGTGGTGGCATCAGGGTGGGGACAGTGCCCATGGGTGGTGGCTTCTAGGATGGGGACATTTACCCTGGGTGGTGGCATCAGGGTGGGGACGGTCCCCATGGACGGTGGCATCAAGAGTAGGGACGGTCGCCATGGGTGGTGGCATCAGGATGGGGACAGACCCCATGGCTGGTGGGATCAAGGGTAAGGTGGTGGCATCAGGCTGGGACAAAGGTCCAGGCTGGTGGCATCAGGGTGGTGACAGCATCCCCAGCACCCACCATCAGGGTGGGGACATTGACCCGGGTGGGTGACATCAGGGTGGGGGACATCCCTTTCGGGTAACAGCATCAGGGCAGGGACATCCCCACCCGATGACATCCCGGGCCTCGCGGTAGCGATGCCGGCGCCGATGGTGCCAGTGCCGATGATGGCAGTGGTGACGATGGTGACGGTGGTGATGATGGTGATGATGATGGTGACAATGGTGACAATGGTGACGATGGTGATGATGGTGATGATGGTGATGATGGTGATGACGATTGTGGTGATGGTGGTGACGATAGTGGCGGTGGTGACGGTGGTGGTGGTGACGGTGGTGACGATGGTGACGATGGTGACGATGGTGATGGTGGTGATGGTGGTGACGATGGTGATGATGGTGATGGTGGTGATGATGGTGATGACGGTGATGACGATGGTGACGGTGGTGATGGTGGTGACGATGGTGGCGGTGGTGCCGATGGTGGCGGTGGCGGCAGAGCCCCCGGGGCGGGCAGAGTTAAGGCCGGCGCCCTCGTTCCTTCCCCTCCGCCAGGGCGAATTCCTGAGCTGACTTGGACCGGTCCCTGATCGCCTTTCCAGAGCCCCAAAACGGGGGAAAAAACCGGAAAAATGCCTGGGGACGGGGTTCGGGGAGGGGGGGGCACA
>NW_009635780.1:0-24247 GCF_000690535.1 Cariama cristata | reverse complement strand
CCAACAAAACTTTCCCCAACTCCCCAAGTTGATTACGGAGATAAATAGTGTATCTGGTCAGCGCATATGCATCATATCTTCCAGTCCAGGTGCATAAGCTGCACATGCAAAGCTGGTACAACGTGCCCACCATATCCCTGCACGTTAGGCTTCTTGCCACATCACTTGTATGTTGCTTTAGCCCTGTAGTAACTCCATACCCGTAACAATAACCACATAGATGGTAGCAGCATACGGTTTTGCAACCAACTGCACTATTACTGTTGACCAAGCTAGCCAGTTCAGTGCTATTCAAAAAGATGCGACTACAGTTTAGGCATACCCTAAAAATGAGTACTTCAGATATTCCTCACTCCTTGGCTATTAAACGTGGCTTCAGAAAATTCCAAGCAATGTAATTGCCTAGCTAATAAACAACTAGATTATTACCGATGGGATTTACACAGAATTTGCATGAACACTAATGAAAGCTACAGCAGTAAACAGGCCTCACGCATCGTGATGAGATTAAACAAGAAGTCTCATAAACTGGTAGGAAGTTCTGCAGTTTGTTTAGTCTTTTAAAGAAGTAGTGAAAAATCTCTCTTTATTGCTTTCACACTGTACTGGCATACACCCAATCATTTTATGTGCACAAAGAGAGCTTTTTGTGAAGATATGAGCAGGAGTTAGAAAGAAAAACAAGCAGGGCACTAAAAATTTGATTACAAGCATGCGAGCACACACACAGAGAGCGCTCCGCGCAGAGCCGAAACACGAAAGAGGACAAAAAGACAGCAATACATGTACTTTCAGACTATCTCCTTCGTCTCCCAAAGATAAAGTATCTAAAAATACCACTACTGACCACCATTCAATGGGACAAAAATGCTGTCTTTGCAGCAGATCATGAGACTAAGCAGTAGCACAGAGAAAGGCAGTGAAGCTTGGAATTACACGTGTTTTCATCAGGTTCCTGGAATCCAAGCAGTACTTATCAAATGGGCCACTTTTTGGGGACTTTAGATCCTTATCTAATCTATGCCAACAGAAGAGAAAAGCTGAGCTCAGAACACATAGGCAACACTCACAGTTTTTCAAACTACCTATGTTAAAAGTATCCATGTCTCCAATAAAAAAAGTGATTGTAAACTTTTCAAATTATAGCTCAGGTGTAAAAATACTGAGTTGTTTTACTTCAGCTTAAGTGATAACAGTGACTAGAGATCCACATGCAAAGCCTAGTTCCCTAAGGCCAAAAATACACTCCTACAGGGGATGCATATTGATGCTGACAGAGTAACCATCCTTTTGTACATAATTTTAAAGCATTTTAAAAGATCCATAGGGAAGAAGCTCTTTTTCCAGTCATCTGTGAAATCTGGGTTGATGACACCACACAGAAAAACCCCATCAAGTGGTCCATGAAAGCATTCGGCCGAACGAAGATTGGTTTCCTACTGTTTTTTGCATCACATTTGAACCAAACTGTCTCCAGATCCCCTGTGTCTCTGAGGCTTCACAGAGAGAAAGAAGTGCTGGCTGGGACGAACTTCTGGCCAAGTGAGAACTATGGCTAACAGCAGATCAAGTCAGCCACAGCTCTGTCCAAGTAAGTCTCAAAAATCCTCTGAGGACAGAGATTAAATCACTTCTGTGGGCAACCTCTTCCAGTGCTCTCTGCCCCTGCAGATAAAAGTTCCTCCCTGCTGTTCAATCCCAAGTCACAATTTGTGCCATTACATCCCTCTTTTTGCCATCTGCCACTACTGAACAGAGATGAGCTTTAACATCTCTGTAAATGCCCTTCAAGAAGTTTTAGGCTACTACTGGACTGTTCTTCAGACTCCTCTTTTCCAGACTACATAAGCCCAACTCTGTCAACCTCTCCCTTTGAGCCACATTCCTTAAGCTCCTCACCATTTTGCTAGGACTCCTAATTGTCCCTCTCCAACTCTTCTGCCTACCTCTTGAAGTGGAAACTGAACGGAGTATTCCAGACAGCCTCAGAAGCACCAAGTAGAGAGGATAAAAACATTCCTTATAGTGTTGCTTCTGGTGCCTGATTTGCCTTACTTGCAACGAGACCACATTTATCTTGCTCAATTCAGTGTAACGCCTGGGGTTAACTTGCACCAGGTGCTGAACTTTGTATTTCTCCTAAGTCAACTTCAAGTGGTTTCTGCTGTCCCAGTCCTCAGAGTTTTTGAGCTCTCCCTGGATCGAAGCTCTACCATCCAGCATCTCAAATAACGTAATTTTGTGCAAATTTGCAGATACACTAAGTGCGTCTTGCTTCATGACTCAGGCTGTTGATGAAAACCCTTAACAAGGTAAGCCTCGGTATCATCCCCTATAGAACCCTACTTGTTAAGGACCACCAATTTGATGTAAAGCATCAAATTTGCATTTTTCAGCAGCAAATTTTCAACCCATCTAAAATTCCACATGCCTAGCCCATACTTCTTCAGCTTCCAAAGGAAACCTCTGTGGGAGACAGTGAGAAAAGCCCTACTGAATTCAAGGCACCTACTGCTCTCCCTCACCTCTGTAGCAAGTCACTTCATCCCAGGCAGCAATAAGGTGACTCAAGCACAATTTGCCCATACTAAATCCACGCATTGGATTCTGTGGATCCAGTTTCTATTTCTGGCTGTCTTCTTGTTCTTCGTGTGTTTGGAAATGAGAATGTACTGCATGATCTTGCCAGGCCATGAGGTGAAGCTGACCGGCCTATAGTTGCCCAGATGCTCCTTCTTGCCTTTCTTAGAGATGGATAAAATGTTAGCCTTTTTTTCATTCACTGGGGATCTCCCCCAATTGCCCAGTTTTTCCATAGCGGTCTCACATCTCGCAGCACTTCCAGCACCCTCAGCAGCTCCCATCCAGTTCCACTAACCTGAATATACCCAGCTTCTCCAAGTGGTCCCTAAGCTGTTGCTCTCCAGCTGTTGGCTGTGCCTCTCTTTCTCAAAAAATGCTGGCATATACAGAGGCAGGGGAACAGGCTTTCCCCTGAGGCAAATAAAGCATTTAGTGCTTCCATTTTTCTGTACCATCATATACTAGCTTGTCTCTCCTATTCATCGATGAATTTACAGGTTTCCTGAACCTCCCTTTGCTACCAATCTACTTTAAGAATCCCTTCTGGTTACTTTAGCTAGTTCTTGCTCTAACTGGTCTTTTTTTTTTTTCCTTCTTAATTGCATTCCTACGCAATCAAGCTATGCTTTTGTATTCCTCCTCCATTATCTGTCCTTGTTTTTGCATGCGCCACTTTTTGCACGCTGCCTTTCTGAGTTTCAGCTCCCAAAGCAGTTCCTCCTTTCAGAGTCCCCATTCTTCTTGCCCGATAGGAGTATTTTTTTCCTCTCAATAAGTTTTCATTAAAATCAAGCCTGACGTGGGACAACTGAGGAGCCTGCCACTTGGGCACCCGTCCTTCTCACCTCTAGCACCAGAGCCCTACAGTCAACTTCAATCTGCTGAAGGCTTTTCCTGGCAACATCATGGATCCAGGCTGTGGGCAAGCAGCAGACCTCCGTGAGCAACCGATCTGGCTGACAAACAGGATGCTCTATCCCGTGGAGGGCGACGTCAGAAACTGCTAACGCTTATCATGGCATCTTCATAGGATGGGTCTGAATTCGGTGATGCGAAGTGTCCAGCCTACAGGCCTCCCGCCAGCAGAAATCATCCATGCTCCTCTGCCGACGAAGCCCAGGCAAACAGCCACGAGCAGAGACGGAGCCTTCTGTGTGTGCATCTGCCAACCCCCTCTCCGTCCAACACTTAAAAACCGGTCGGGGACACCTACCAAGGTTAATTTGACCTGATAGCTGGGAGAGAGAGAGAGAGCACTGCAAGCTGGGGCTAATCCAGCCCCGCATGGGCACCGGCTGCCTGGCCACATGGCACCTGCCTGGGGCCATGGGCAAGCGCCCACTGCCCCTCCGCTACCCGAGCCGGTCACAGACAAGGGCTGGGGAAGGGAGCATAGGTCCTCTTGGCTAAAGGCTGCGGTAGACTATTTTAGGACCACTGAGATCACCACCCATCTGGCCAGCTTGAAACACATTCGACAATGAGTTAAAATGTGTGACAGGCCCAGAAACAGGCAGCAAAGTTATGTAAGCTTTTTTTTTTTTTCCTTTGGAACCGGGCTAAGAAGTCACCCCTACACATGCATATGTCCTCCATATCCGCAAACTAGTTTTGCCAAATCCCAGTTCAACTATTAGCAAGTATTTATTTCACTCACCGAACATGGATATCATCCTGATTTCCTTCTCCATTCCCTTCTCCTCTACAACCTGCTTGGCACTATTGAGATCATACAGACAGAACGTGCTCTTTTTGTTTCTACACAATGGAGCAAAGATAGAGGATGTCTCCACAATACATGATTTTTTTCTAACCCTCTTCTTTCAGTACACTGCTATTAAAAACAAAACCAGAATTTATTTTATGTGTAAACACAGAAGATGAAGCAGGTGCTAAAAAATCCAAGTTTTCCTGCTGGACAGTTTTATCCATTACTCAGTTTCACCAAGAGATAATTTAAATGGCCTAACAGCATAAAAAAGTTATTGCAGATTTGCTGTCATAAAGTTGAAAATGTAGCCTTGCAGAATGTAGTATATTTTCCCCACATTACAAGTATTACAAAAATCAATTTAATACTACCCACTACCAAGCCTAAATGGTTCAATAGCCCATTATTCCTCAAAGTAGATTTAATCCACGATATAACTTGTAGTAAAATGAAGAACAAAAAAAAAAAGCTTGAGTCAAATCTACTGATTTGCATTTTAGCTGTAATGTAAAACAAATTTAATTTAGACCTTTGTGCGACTTAGGCAACTGATGTAACAAGCAAATTATATCAATTTTTTCCCCTCAGCTATGATTTACATAATGAAAAGAAAACACCAAAAAGTATCAAGAAAAACAGAAATTAAACTCTGCAGGTTCAAGTCAGGTTGCTCCATGCAGTCCTTTTTATAAATAAAATTCAAGACAGACTAATTACTTTTCCCTTCAGTACTCATTATCACGTCATGCTTGCTGAAGTCCTAGCTAACAACTGAAGGTTCAGGGTCATAATTTCTGACACATCAGTTATTGCTAGCCAATGACTGAGACTTAGGTTTAATAGATGCCACAAAGCTAACTAACTTCAATCAGATACTCTTAAAAGTCACCACAAAGAGCCCTTGTATTGCTGAAGCCAGCAAATAATTGTGTGAGGAACGGTAGGTGATAGTACAACATTATTTAATGCACTATAGGGTGAGAGGGAGATCATAAACCAACCTGTTATTGTCTAAGAAGCTGGACATAAAACATATTTTTTCTGACAAGTCTAATTGTCAAACTGCAGCTCATCATTCAGTTTTGGAAGAGGTCAGATTGCCTGCCCTAAGCAATGGCAACTAGCTAGATGCAAAGGGAAGCTGCAAGTCCAGCATCAGTTTATCCAAAGCCATAGTCATGCTTCAGGTGTAAGCATTAAACTTCATCGTCTAGATTGCAGGAAGGCAGGAGTTTAAAGAAGGAACAGGCAAATCTGTCTTTCAGGCCCACTTTCCTGGAGTGGAGTGGCAAAGTGATGTTAGCTTTAATAGAAACTATGGTAAAAATAATGAAATAAACTATCACCGTCTTTTTTAAAAAGAGAATTGACTTCTGTGGATTAAGAGGCAGAAAATTATTAAACAATCAGGCTTTATCACTAACCTTCCCCCTATCCTCTAGAGAAGAAAGCCTTCAATTGAAACATTTTTGGCAGGTGAACCAAAGCAAATTGGGCTGTATTCTTTCCAACTCCATCCTAACGCAGGCTCTTCGATACCAGATTGCATTTGCAGACCTCCCATGTGAAAAGAATATTAGTTATGCTGCCTTTGCAGTTTGAGGAGGAAAAAAAAAACACACCACAACAAAACCCACAAACCAACCTATGCAAACTATACAACTAAAGGTGAGAAATGTCATCCCTTCATTCTGCAAGTACACAATCCTCTTTGGAAGTCAAGATACCCATGACTGCATAGTGTAAGGAGGGACCTATGGAAATATTTCTTCAAACTACAACACAAACAAAGGAATATTGCAGTGATTAAGTAGAAACTCAGTCCTTCCCCCATCAAGAAAAGAGTCCTCCTTTTATCTTTCTGGAAGAATTCCCATAAAGGCATAGTTTGGAAAAAAGCAGGCAGCACTAGCAGTTTCAACGATTGCATACCTGGGTCTGTAACATTGCAACAACCAAAAGAAAACACTGCAAATCATACAAGAAAAAAAAAATAATCTTTGTTCTTAAAAGATGTTTTAGAGTTGCATTGCTGGCACTACTAGACTCACAGTGGCTGCCATCTGGATATTTTAGTATCACACTAAGAACAGGTGATCCAAATTCTTCTGCTTCTGCATCCACCTGCATTTCAGTGCTTCACCGATAACAGAAATGCTACCGCTATCTGTTCCTATGGATGCCGTAAGGACTCCACTTGTTGGCATTTCAGATTTCTGTGTAAGGGGAAGTACTTCTGCGAGTATGAAAGAATATCCAAATACTCAAATACTTTCCATAGAAGAATGCTGTCTCAGTATGCATGTTTGGAGATGGGCTTACAGGAAGAGCCCCCCTCCAAAAAAAAAAAAAGGAGGTAGAGGTAACATATTTTAAGCATCACCCCTCTAATTTCAGTAACCATTGTATTCCTTCTGTTCTACTGAAGTTCATGGTAGAATGAATCTTATAATCTGTAAATGGTAATTATGATTCTTAAAAGACTGCCTTTTGTCACAAGGTTTTCAGAAGCTTTTAAGAGGAGATGTCAAGCAGGCAGGCAGACTTTTTTTGCCAGACAATTGAAATGTTATTTAAATCAATCTTGTTGGAAAAGGAAATAACGGCCACTTTACTACGTAAATATCATCGTGTTCAAATACCACTGTTCCCTGGAATAAGGATAAAGGTTTTATAGAAGGAGGGGTTAAAAAAAAAAGGGGGGGGAGGGGAATTCTAAGGTCCAAAGTTTGGATTTGCAAGACTTTTCTGTTTTTCAAAATCTATTAGATTTTTTTTTTCACTGTTATATTTGTTCCTATTTTTGGAGATTGCTTTTATAACTTTAATTTCAATAGCATAAAAGTTCTTTTATAATTAATTCTTGTCTACTAATAAAGATGAGAACCATAGCCTCTGGGTTTACAGATTCCTCTCCAAGTGCAACATCATGGTCACAGTGACCTCCAAAAGCTCTAGCGTCTTTCCTTCTATCAGCTTCAGAAAGTGTAGTTACCAAGAAGAAACTTAACTGAAGGAAAATCTACTGAAAGAAGAATTGGTCCTGTTTTAGTCAAAACCAGGACAGCTGCAAAGCTTTAGACAAGAAGGAGAAAGCCTGGTAAAATCTGCCCGGCAAGCATTGGCCAGGGCTTCTAGCAAGCAGCAAGAGAAGATGGAGACAGAGACATAGCTCCTCTGAACAGCAAAAGTCTAGTAAGATACTACAGGATGAGGACATCCAGCTTCAAATAATCAAAAGAGCAAGCGACAAGCAGACTTTCAACACCACTTCTGGAACCATCTTCTTTTTACCCAGTACAGTCGCTTAAATATCAACCTTCTGAAATAAGGCAGTTTTTGATTCGTCTGTGGTGTTTGCTAAAACACAGGCTAAACCGAACAGAAAAACATTATGCTTATCTAGACTTTTTCATTTGTTATTCCTCCCAAATTCCTTGATGCCCTGTAGATGCCTTCCCTTTCCCTAGACCTCTCCTCTTTAGGATTCTTCTCCTCACGCTTCGTTCTACATCAGCTTGTGGTGCCCCTCCAGCCCCAGAGCCATGAAATGTCAAACCCTGAGCCCCCCTCCTCCCTCACACACAAACCCCACCTTTCCAGCGGATCCCACTGCCTGTCTCCCCCCAGCTGTTCTTCTCTTCTGTCATTGTCGCAGCTCTGACTCCAACACCTAGTTTGTACGCTTGGCTCACCACAGGCAGCCATGATGGCACAGAAAGATGCCGTTTGACCAGAAGAAAGGAACACGCAGAGAAACTCAAAGGCTGTGTAGAAAAACAACTCACTCCACCTCACACGCCTCCCCAAAAGCCTCCCACTCACACCCAACCCCCAGCGCTCTGCTGACCCCTTTCCCCACCTGAGGAGGCTTCTTCTACAACCGAAACACACCAATGTCCAGAGAACAAACACCACGTGGGCCTACCTGTGTCTCTAGTAAGCTCCTCCTCAGTTGAGGAGAGCTATCAATCAAAAGGAATTTTGAGTCATGTTTTTTGGGTCAGAGCTCAAAATGTTTGGGTTGGTTGGCACAAACAGGGCTACAATGCACTTCTTGGAGTCCCTCCAAAAAACAAGGCACAGGTGTGCTCGCTGCTGCTCCATACCAAAACCCTTCCAGGGCAGAGCCATCGTAGCGAAGGCGGTTGTTGATTTTGAAGCCATGGACAGGCCCGCTTTAGATGCAGCAAAAATTCCTTCAAGTAAAAAAAGAGAAAAAAACCCCACCACACTCCAGAAAACATTATTAAGGTTTCCAAAACAATAATACATGAACATATACCTCCTTAAAGAGGAAACTAATTAGTAAACTGGAGCATACAGTCAAAACGTAAGCCACTGTTTGCAGTGTTTAAGAATGACAAATATTTAACGGGCAGCTATTCCTACAGTCTGAAGCCAAAGATTTCTTATTCTGAAATGACTTCTCTCTCAGTGATTTCCAGCTAAACAGAGGCAGAACTGCAACAGGCTTCAACCTAAGTAGACCTGACGGCAGCTCCAGTGTACGCACTCAGAAAGGTGATGCAATCCCAACTTACCCATCAACATCTCCGAGACACGCGGAGCACGACACGTTGTACAAACGCAATCTTTATGCGGTGTGAGGCAAAGGTGCAAACACAAATGTAGAGCTGTGGACTTAGACATTCGTATGCAAAGATAAATTCTGCCACACGATGTGTACAAAGCACACACCCATAGAACTGAAAATTTATTAGGATTAAAATTTCATCAGGTATTTGTTTTTGAACTAGATTTATCACAACAGATAAATGGCAAAGTATGCAAATCACTTCAGCCACCTGGCAGGCAGGGAAATTTGCTGCAGGGAACAAACAAGTAATAAATAAATAAATAGAGAATATGTTGCCAGGCTCCAAGAGGAAGGGCTACAAGAAAACGGACTCTTTTCCCTCCAGCAGCGGTCACAGCAGTCAGTAGAAATTATTAGCATCAATCTTGTAACGTGAGAACAAGCCAAGCTGCCAAGTAATAGCTACGCTGCAACAGTATTTCAAACACTAGCTTCAGCAGTAATACAGAAGAAAATTTATTTTCTTTTAAAGAAAAGGACACTGATTTCCATCAAGAAACTAAACTAGTCAATTCTTCTCTCATTATATTTTTTTCCTGTTGAACTCGGCACATCTTGTCTCGAAAGATCTCTGGCAGCCCTGCGAGCTGATGCAGGGCTTTTCACGATAGCGAAAATCCTGTCATCGCATAAGATAAGGCACCAGTATCACACAACAGCTTCCTAGAAACTATAGCCCTTTTTTCTTTCCTCTGGTCAAATGAAATTGTCTACTCATTACAAAGTCGTTGATAGAAACTCAGTTGAACATGGAGTGAAGGGATGCCTGAAGGTTTAACAGACGTGAATACCTTTTCCCACCGATCAAATGCCTGAGCTCACAGCTCCTGAAGACACTGCTGGTTACTACACTCATTTCTGCCCACAGAACACCCGCAAACAAAAATACGGCACATTTTTATTTTTGTTTGTCCATGTAACAAAGGCTTAACCTGATGGAATATACCCTTATGATCAGTTTTGAAAACAATGGTAAGCACAAAACCTGATCTTTGAAGGAAACGCCGTGCACGCAAAATGCTGATTTACTGCAAGGAGAAATCTCCGTGTTTGTTTTTCTCAGATGACACCTTTATTCAAACTATGGAATCACTATGATATAGTATGGAAGCTACCCGTCCGCAGACACATCTTGCTCAAGTTGTTCATGTGGTTTTTGATGAAGAAAAAAACAACCGAATAAAAGCCACCAGGCAAACTGGGTTATAACCAAACCTGTTTTCCTCCTCCTGCCCGAGGAACTATTTGAACACTCGAACGTGGAATGTGTTCTAACCATCTGCTGGCTTCAGCTGGGGAACACTACAGAGCATAACTCCCAAATAAATGGGTGAGCCGAGCGGTTCCCCCAAGTATAAAGAGTTCCTTTCACATCACATAGTTGTAGCATCAAGATTTTTTCAGAAGGTAAATTTAGGATACAAGATTTTGGAAGGAAACGAGAAGCAACAGGACCTAGTCACTTGCACTGGCAATACTAGGTTGTAAATCTGACACTGGATGGCATGTGATGGAAGAAAAAGGACATCTGAAATGCTGAAATACTACTACTGCTATGAAGGCTGTGGAAAACTAATAGCTCCTTGGACTGGAATGATGAAGAGAATAAACTCCTTTAAGTATCTATTTTCCACACACATACACTTTGTAGTGACAGAGTTGTGATGTTTTTCAATAATATCACATTTTTATTTTACTAGATCTTTTTTGTTTTCTCCTCTTTTGCTTTTTTACAGAGAGGGGACCATTTGGTCCATCAGTATATTTGGACTTGCAGCCTCTAACACTTCTCTGTTCTAAGCGTTCATCCGAGCAGCTCGTTACTGCTTTCCAGATTTTGAATTTCTGGTGAGAAATTATTAAATAAACAGATTACCCAGTCTCTCTCCTCACCACTGGAGGCATCACCTCCACCAAATAACTGCCTCAGCTGCAAAGCAACATAGCTGCTTGCATCCAAAGACCATCTCGAGCTATTTTTTTTTTGTCCAGGAGCCACGCAGTAATACATCCATCCTGGTTGTACCCTACACATTAGCCTCACCTCTGAATACCTCCCCAGTCAGGCCACCGGCTGGCAGAGGCTCATAAGCCAAACGGGAATTAAAAGGACAAGCCAGATGTCCGAGGGAACAACCGCTTAGTGACAGCAGCGCCGGGGTAGGAAGCAACATCTCACAGAAATCTTGTCTTAAATTTCAACAACACATGGCCATCAGCCCCAGGCATGCCGCGTGATGCAGGGAATGAAATCTCTAGTTACACTGAAAGAACAAGAGGTACAGGGCTATCCACAACGTGACACTACGCTTACCTTTTCCTGTTAACAGGATGTAGGATTTATATCCCCCCTTCTCCCCTTTCAAGTCGGGATGTTCACAATTTTAGCAGCGTCGGAAGCGCATCCCAGCGTGAAGCATCTTCCCTGTAGTCCGTTCCCCCAGCAAGAACCAGGCACCGTGTCCCTGCCTGCACACCTGGCTCCTCACACCCCTGGGGACCAGGAGCAACACTTCTCACCCCTCTTCCCCTCTATCCACCCCACAAGTCTCCTTGATGGCAGCACCTGCCAAATCCCTGTCAAATCCCGGCAAGGGCATCAAAATTTGGCTTTTGGCAGGGAGGTTCAGTGCCCAAGCAGCTCTTTCCATATGTGGGGAAAAAGCAGGTTACTGGACAGAAGCGGGTTGCATCCCTGATTCTGATCTATTATCGGACAGGACCGTACTGGCCAGGAATACAGCAGTTTCAAGAACATGCTAGATGCTCTGTAACTGGAGACAAAACCAAACATTCAAAATAAAAATCTAAAATAAAAAATTTTAAAAAGTGAGTCAAAAAAAATGTTTCACAAGATCTGAGTTATCACTAAAGAACAGATTGCAGAGATGTTATATCCTTATGAAATCTAACGTGATTCTGGAGGGCTTCTTTATTACAGTTGTTTTGGTATAACTTTGAAACTGAAATCCAAATGAATTTAGACAAAAATATTACCCAATTACGCTTGCTGCCGATGACTCCATCTGCATGGGAAATGTGAACACAGTTGACTGTGAAATGATCCAGTCTTAGACAGAAAACTCTGGAAAATTATTTGTCTGCACTAAGGAGGCCACAAAGATGCCCTTTATTTACTGAAGGGGGAACCAACAATCACAAGCAATATTAAGGAGCGTGAAAGCAGAGGGAATCAAAGTCGTATTTTAGCCTTTATCCAGCCGAGTTAAATGTAACTCCATCCCTCATGATACAATTTCTCTTAGCAAATACCCACCTAAACCACTCACCTCGGCGAAGGCGCCTTTTCAGAAGCCTGACACGCGGAGATGCCCTTTCTGCAATCCTACTTCCAACCCACACGCACCACTCCTCTCCTTTTCCTTCCCTCTGCTTGTGCTTTTTAAACAGACAAGGAATCTTAAATTCCTTCAAGCACAAGCAAAGATTTTTTTTTTTTTAAATAACTCAGGTTTTCAATGTCGAACACTCTCAGACACATCCGCAGTACGGAGAAGGATGTTACAGACAAGACACAGCTAGTCTCAGAAAAAAGTAATATATTTCTTTATTCTCTTTTTTTCCCCCCACTTGATCTCATATCCGCACATCTCCACTGCACTGTTTCTTCCCTCGTCTGAAATCCAAGCAAACCCAGAGAGAGCAGACAGCTCTCAACTTCTCTTAGAAATCCTAAGTGCTTCTTACATATTTCACTCGAACGCTGCCCTTGGAGAGGGCCTCTGGGAGGTATTCAGAAAAGCAACCTTTGGTTTAGTGATCCTTGTCCCCTGTAGCTTGATCTCTTGCTGACAAAGAAAAAGAGGCTCTTCCAAGGAGTGGGATG
The DNA here is from genome assembly GCF_000690535.1 of Cariama cristata. Lineage (NCBI taxonomy): Eukaryota > Metazoa > Chordata > Aves > Cariamiformes > Cariamidae > Cariama > Cariama cristata. The sequence continues at coordinate 11,506 of NW_009635780.1, read as the reverse complement.
CAGCAGCTGCTACCTGGCTTGGGCAGGGAACTCCCTTTTGGAAGAGTCATTTTCTCTCTCTTGACTATGGGATGTGCGGGGAGAACGGTCTCTGGAGGCCTTTCTGTGCATGGCCATCACTGCAGACCCTTCTTACCTACCGCTGCAGATGACTCCTCACTTAAATTTTCAGGCACTCGTTCCCACACTTCCCTACCTAAATCCATCACTCGCCTTCTGCTCTCTAAATCTAGAGTGTTAACGACAGTGAGATCCCCTCTAAATATATTTAGTTTACCTAAATGATACTTACTCATCGGTGCCACGTGCAAGTCTGCCGTTACTGGATAGCTTACTACCAACAGAAAGATAAGGAAGCTTTTCATAATGCAGTTATGTTATAGATGAGAGATGTAAACATAAATTAAATTAAGAAGTTTGTGATGGAGTCTGTTGGTGAGCATCTTAAATGGAGACTATGTTGAAGTTTGGCAGCTCTTGTTAGTGAAATGCCCATGTTGCAATGTATTATAGTCTGCTTTTTAAATTATGTAATGCACTTACTAGCTAGTAAGAGAAGTGGAGTATGTCTAAATCTACTATTAAAGTCTATTCTGTCTGTAAAGTCATTAGCACCCATTCCCATACTGCAGTTTTACTAAAGAAATCATTCCAAAAGAGGTCCAGATTCAGAGAACATGCCAGCAAGTCCCGGGTATAAGTCGCTGGACAAAGTAGACAAATTTCCACTGTATTCATACCCTGTAGGAAAACACATTTTCAAGCTGGAACTGAGAGACAGACCCAGAGTCATGGGTCAGTGCCAGAAAGAAGCACATTAAAGGACTGTGCAGCCAAAAATAAAAGCCCTTTGGATAAGGCAGAGCTAATGAATTGCTGCAAGTGATATAAATGAGAAAGACGCATCAGTCCCTGATTTACATAACAGCACCACGAAGACTGATGGCAATAAGAACAAACAACAGAACAGATTCCCACAAAAGAAGCTCTGTTGGACCTGATGTTTTGAAGTTTCTTCATTTAGCCATATTATACATTTTGAAAAGGCTGACAAGCCCCAGTTATAAGCAGGCAGACCTGTATCACCCTATGCTCTGACACTGCCTTCCTTGCACACCACCGAACAAAGCTCCTCCACCACCTACCCTTAGCGAAAAGGCAAGATTTCACTGCTGAAAACAGCAGAGACTGGGAGGTTACTGAACTCTGCTCAATGACACCATAAACAAGGAAATTAATCGTTTATTTTCATCTTTCTTCTGAAATACCATAAGAGGTTCAGAGATCCTCCTTCTCTGATCGCCCTCCCGTGACAACCTTCCCATGAGAACTCCTCCCTAGATTGAGTTATTAATCTGAGTAAAACCAGTTTACACCATTTTTTTTTAGCAATAAATTTCACTTTCCAACTTGCCATAGCAAGATCTGTGCCTTTGCTTTCACAAACCTCCAAGCAAAATACTTCTTTAAAAAATACCAACCAAACTCAAAGGGTCCAGCCTCTGAAATGTAATGGCTATGTGTCAGCCATGTTTCCATCCAGCTTCTACTTGTTATTTTCCCAGATTTTTCAATAGCACAATAAAAAAAGGTACATCCAGTTCCTTCTTGCTGGAAGAGCCAAGAAACAATTCACAGAGAAGTTGCCTTTAATTCTCCCTAAAGAGAGCGAACTCTCAAAGAGCATCAATATCTAGCTTGGAATGAGTTTTTGAGAACTTTACATGGGCTACCAAAGTAAACTCTTAATTTTATCAGTGGCATTTATGGTATAAACTGGAAAGGATATAAAAGGAACTGCTGATCTTTAAGCAGCAAGGGCAATACCTCAATCTGGTGGTTATTCCACCGCCAGCGTCCAGCACAACGCAGTCCCTCTCCCCTCCTACCATCCCTTTACATCATTACGGTACAAGCAACATAATACACGGCAGAGGTGCAGCTCTGGGGAAAAGAGAGCCTGACTCTGGGAAGTTGGCAAAGGAGAGATTTCAACCAACTGTGCACAAGACCACACCTTAGCCGCCTTCCGTAAACCAGAACAGCACTTTATGTACTCATCTCACAAAACCTGGCAGGTTAACTGAAATAATAAACTTTGCTCAGAAAAAAAAAAAAAAAATATTAAGAGTAAATACTGCGCTTCCCTCAGATCCAGTCTGGATCCAACACCAGTCACAGTACAGGGGGCATTATGAATACCTTTAAAGCCTTTTTATAGCTATACAGTTCATGGTTAGGTAAGGAGACAGACAGATATCCCGCTGCTCCTAAACAGAAACTGCAAACATTTTAAGAGGTAGTCATGTTATTCAACTTTTATTGCAACCAATGACTTCAGGATTTGGCTTTCACAAGGTTGTGGCTTTGTTCTGGTTCAATATGTTTCTAAATAGAAGAGGTTGTGGCCACCAAAGATTTTCGGCCACGCATCAGCAGGTATAGAAAAAATTGCCAAATTCAGGAAGCCAGGCTAACGAAAACACGCATCGGGACCTGCCTTCCGAGGGAGAACTGCTTAGTCCTAACCAGTACGGTCTCTTCACTGCCAACACCCGCTCAACCAAGGGGAAAAAGCACAGTGCGTAACTTGATTTCGTCTTCTCTTTTTATTTGTACGGACATAACACGAGTAGATCCGAGCCTCCTCTCTAAAGAGCCCAGTTGCAGCTGTCGGTTAACACACTTCCCATACCAAGACATCATTTCACTTGCGCAAGAAGGGGTGAGGTTAGGGTTTGCTACAGCAAATGAAGTAGCGCAGCACTGGTCAATCACAGGAGTAATGAGAGCATAAATTCTGGGATTTCCATCCTCGCCAAGGCTGGATGTTCATGTTTCCAGGGGCCAAGCGCATACACCTGCACAGGTACCAAATACCACACTGACCGGCTTCCCACGCCACGTGGCTCGGCTGCTCGAAGCCATGTAATAAGCTCTAAACTAGTTTTAACACAGAAGCAATGAGGTTTGGGGAGGATATTGCTGTTGCTGCTTGCAATAAATAAAATAATATTCCAGACTGTAGAGTCTTCCAGGTAGTATTTTTCCAGGCATTTACTGAAAGAAAATAATAGTACCGAGTTTAAAAAAAAAAAAAAAAACACAAAAAAAAAAAAAAACAAAAAAAACCCCACAAATAAAAACCACTGCATGTCACCCCATAATTCTTCTGCAACCATAAAATTCCCAGGAATAAATCATAGCTATTTATCACATTACCCTAAACTGATGCCAGCCTGGGCCCACCTTGCTCCCTGACATCAATGGCCCCAATCTTACCCTGATCACCCGGGCAGCTCCAGCCAGCATGGCAACACATTGGAAGACAGGTCAGAGTTTAATTTCCATACTATAAGAAAGCATACATATATATGTATGATGGTCTACAATTGCTATTCTGGATTTACAAGCAAGGATTGTAGAGCCTGGGCAAGCACATGCAACACACCAGAAATATGGCTTTTAACAGCCACTGTGCAGACACCTATATTTTAGATTAAAATGGCCAACTACAGGAAAAAAACCTAAATACTTTCTGCACACCCAGATACTTTACTCTGTACCACCCTCTAACAAACAGCTCCTAAAAAATAGGAGGAAAGAATTATTTTGTTTTCCAGCTTCTTACTTGGCTTTTGACAGAACTTCATTCACCAAAAAAAAACCAAACCACCAAACCAAACCACCAAACAGTTTCTCATCTACTTCTTGCAGGCAGGCAGCTCCTCTTTTGTTTGCAAGCACAAAGCATAAGAAGAGAAAAATCAAAACACTTTTCTGAAAACAGGAAAGCTCAGTACTGGAATTCAATGCTCGGATTTTAATTTCCAATTTAAGAAACTGTACATTACAGAAAACAACTGTTCCTTCCAAACCGTAGATCTCTCCTGTACAGCTCTCCTGTACCCAAATTCTTGTCACATATCCTCATGCTCTGCACTTAGAAAATGTAACAGGCATGAGTCCAAACTGAAACGCGTTCAGAGTTAAAACCTGTCATCCTAGGCACTCACTCTGGTGCAGTCTCAGTTACGGGTAAGTTCTAGGATACACTATTAAAATTATTATTCAAATTAAAGTTCTCCTGGAAATTGCTGTGGAACTTTTTTTTTTTTTTGCCTCTCACATCCAATAACATTTTAGAAAATTTATTCTTAAATAGTAATTATAACGAACAGTAGTAATTGCATCAAAGTTTAAAAACGAACTAGAATAAACAGTGAAACCAAATGGAAAGTTCTAGAATCAGTTTTAATGTCTTCATATTCATTTTTTCAACATTTCAAACAAGCTGACTAGTCAAACTCTTGTTCAGCTACCTAAGTTAAGTTTCCTGTAAGTTTTCTTTCAGTTTTCACATTTCAGTACAAAATACCTAAGAATAGAAGCAAAAAGTTTACAGAAAGAAGTTATAACCAGCATAAATATTACTAGCATCCTAAGTTTTCAACCAAAAAGAGGGGGGGGGAACAGTAATGAAAAGGTGCGATCTTACTCACAGGTAAAGCTACGGATGAGCAGGCTTCGCTCCTCTATTTTCTCAAGCATTTTTTTCTCGATGGCACTGCTGAAAAGGGACCCCTGGAACACCCCAGCTGCTGACAGGGTTTTTTTTATTCTTTTCTAAAGAGACATTCATGTGCATGGATGGACAAGAACAAGCCATGTCAGACTCCGTACACTGAAAAACAATCTAGTTAAAAAAGCTGAAGCCCATGTTCGCCATGTTTCACACTACAGCCTTATTTTCACATCGCAAACAGATCCTGCCCTTCCTCAGAAAATACAACTGCACACGGAAAAACGCTTTCTTCTTTCCCTGACTCCCACCAAACCCTCCCCATCTAAAAACATCTTTTTGCTCATGTTTCCAAATATCACTCACCATTATTAATGGCTCAGAGCTAACAAAGAGATGCCTCAGCAAATACCGCCGTTCCCATTACCGGGATAGTCCGTCCTCCCCCACGCTCTGCAGAGTCTATCAAAAATTCACATTGCCATCAGCAAGTAGTTGATAAAATACAACCAAATGCAATTACACATCTTATTTCATGTCACAGGAATTGACCTTCAGCCCTACATCACTGCTGCTGCTGCAAAGGACCCTGCGTCCTTACAATACCAGGCAGTTGCTTTCTCCTGTCTCCCAGTGAAGCCTCCAGAGGCTAATTATCTCGACTACATGTTTGTCAATCCAGCTTTTAAAAGTCTACACAATGCATCAGGTTCACAGAAGGAGACCTGTAATTGTCGGTGGTCATTGCCTACAACACCAGACGCCTGTTCAAGCTTAATACATCAATGCCCAACCTTTATCCCCAGTAAAATTGATGTTCCTGAAGTGGGGAGCTGGAATGCCGCTCTGCCGAGCCTGAGAACATCACCCAGCAGTGGGATGGGAATAAAGGGCCTGGGCTGATGAATTTGCTTCCCCCCCGACTTTGTTAAATAAACTCTATTCCAGTTTGCAAAATTACTATGCTCAATCTTCATAAAGAAATGTTCTGCATTGTAGATTTTTTTTTTCTTCGGCTCAGAGCAGAAATGAAATACGAGCGCAGAGATGTAAACAACTGCACTTTAGCTCTGCCAGGCAGTTATGAGGTATAGCTCATCAACGTAAAAAAAACCCACAACTTGGCTCCAGAGAAGACTTTTGTTCACAGATTAAGTATTTAAAACTTAAGACTGCCAAAAATAATTCCCAGTCCCATCAGGACAACAGGTGTGTGTGTGCACGTGTGGTTGTGTATATGCACATATATGTCTAAATATATACAAGTAATCCCTTGATACTAATTCCTTTCTGAAGCAGCTGATTTTCCACCCCCCCAAGAACCCTTACAGAAAGGTAGAACTTTTTTTCTCCATCTGAAGTGGAAACGCATCAGAAGACAAACAAAACACAACCTACGAACAATACAAGTTTCAGCTGCAAATGCGTATTGGCTTCATCTGGTTATGCCACCAGCCTTTGGAGAGGAACTTCTCTTTCTTGTTTCTTATTTTACATTTGCTATCTCTGTCATCTCTCAGCTCTAATACATTAAGAAGTCCCACCACTCCTTTTCCTTGAATCCACTATCCTCATCATCTGCAATTTAATCCGACATGAAGTCCTTGGAAAAGCGGAGCAGAACAGAACGGCCGGCTGTTGTTTTTACAGCCAAGCCATCACCATGGCTTTAGTCCACCCTTTGAAGGAGGCAATAAGCCACAGTCTCACCATACATAGCTGGTGCCCAGATGAAAGAAAAACTTATAACAAAGGCAATTCAGAAATCAGTTGGACATCCATAACTTCATATAAAGTACTAATAGCTTGCTTGCTCAAAAAATTGGTTTAAACAGATGTTCCGCAAAAAGAAAACATTTTGAAGCTTTCACAAATTTAACCTTGCAGACCAGCGATTTCTTTGGTATAATAGCTACCGATTTATAACAGGCATGGCTACAAGACTAAGAAAAGCCAGTTTCCACTTCATCAGTTTCATATATCCCCCATCACTGTTTTCCAGTATCCCAGAAAAGGGGTTTGCAGTTCCGAACACTGATATATGTGCTTCACAGGGCCCAAGAGAGTATCAGTAATGACACACACACTAATATGGTGCCACTTTAATTCAAAATAGAATTCTGTTCAACATTTGTTTTCTGAGCACAGCACCCATTCAGTATTAATTTCATAGTTACCAAGATAAAGGAATAAAAAAACCCCATCACTATGTCCTTCTTAGACTATAAACTTTTCCCCCCTTTTGTATAATTATTAAAATAAGGGTAAGATGACATTCATTAGAGGAAAATTTCCACCTACCACTAACAAACTATGAATCAGTGGAAAGAGACTGCACCCGCAAATAGTGTACAAAAAAGTTCTGAAAAAATGAGAGAAGGCATGTAACTAAGATACATAAAATTTTCACTCCTTAACCTCATATTATACTTTTAAAATATAGCTAATCTAAAGCACATCATACACAAAATACTTTGCAAGATCGAAAACATCCTCACCCCACAACAACTGAGGCAACATAACTGTAATGAGTGCTTGAAAAAGTTTTGATACTTAATTAATAGCAATTATATTCTAAAAACTTCTCTGGGAAGTCTTCGTTCTAAAATCACAGCTGTGTGTTAATTATTGTGCTCCGAAGATTATATTAATTCGCATTATCTTATTATGCAAAAATGGAAATATTTCTGAAATTTACTTTTACAATTCTGGAGAAGAAAGTCCCCTTGAACATTAAAAACATGCTTTTGCATTAGCTCACTACTTCTGTAAACACAGCATATGTATTTTATAGACTAAAAATCATCACTTGGCTAATTTCTATATTTAAATCTTCACTCAAAAGCACAATAGTATTTATGACACCAGAGTACATGAGTATGTTACAGGTTGCTACCATAAATCCTTGAGTTTCGACGGGTCTGAATAGCAATTGTTTGAATGCAGAGCTCCCACAGAACTTTTTTTTCGGATGGGTCTTGTACGGTACCTCCGGCAGCTCAGCCGGGACTCCTGCAACCCCTTCCATTGCACAGACCTATCTCTACGTGGTTGAGCGGCATTTACACACATTTAAGAGCAGCCAACACCGAACCTATAATGTCGCCAACTATTTTCAAGCTTTTGATGCACCATTCAAGTTACAACTCTTGGATTGTTCAATACCTTTCCCTTTTATGTGCTTGGGATTTTTGGTTCATTCGTTTGCTTGAAACAAAGAATTGTAGTGCCAGAGGATCAAAAATTGCAACAGAAAAAAGACCTAGTATGTAACACAGTTCTGGGCTTGAACAAACTCCTCTTCTCAAAGGGTAGGCATTTTACATTATATAGCCTCACTGAAACTGGGAAATCAAACTTGTTCCAAGACACAGCACCATAAAGAGCCACAAACTTTTCATGCAATGCCGTCTCTCTTGCAAGAAACATCGCTTTCTCTTGTTCTCCTTTTCCTTTTATTAAGTATTTGATATCAAATGCTAAAATTATTAGAAATTTCTTTTCATTTAGCACTACATATGCCTCTTGTTTGTTTGTTTCTGAAGCAATCCAGCCTGCTCCTGAAATTGTTTAACGGTTTTCTCAAGTAACTGAGAACTGGAGAATCCTACAGACTGCAGCTAAGAGATTGTCAACAAGCGTAGTAAGTTTATCCAGATACTTTTTAGAAACCAAAGATTTATTTCTCTACATACAGATTTTTAAAAGTATATGGACAACCACACAAGAAAAGCACTAATTTATTTATGACCTTTCAATTAACTTCATGCTTTCTTCTCCAAGCCCAAAGCTAATCCTTAATATGGAACTGACATTTACATTTTCTGCATCATAAATGTTAAGTGGGGAAAAGTCTAACAAAAAACTGACAAAAAACATGACTGCAGAAGGATTTTCAAAGACCAAGAAAAACGTGAAGCAAGACAACCTGATCTGCAGCACAGACTTTATTGTACTGTTGTTACTTTCCACAACACCTATAGCCTTATCCCTTTGATATACATAAAACATGAACTTCAATGAACAGTTTTCATTGGCAAACAATTTTTCAGTTTATTAGAAACGCTATGTAAAAAAATATTGAGTTATAACTACCCTTTCATTTCATTCACAGCATTCTCCAACACCTGCAGTGTCCTCTTCAATGAAGTTTGACTGATGTATATGGCATATACTCAACCAAATATACAATCCCGTAGTCTAGCCTGACTGCATCAATTCAAAGACCCTGTTCCTTCTTCACAGATTAATAGTAACACTCTAGATCCAAAGGAATGTACAATCTAAAACTGTTCTTCAGGATCCAAAAGGAAACCTCTTCACCAAACACCAAGGCTCTTCTGCAGAAGCAGCTGTTCCCAGACACGGAGCTACCCCTCTTTCCCCCAAAAAACCTGGAGACAGACTGTTCCCAGGAGCATAGCTGGGCAAAAAGGCAACTCATGGCCACCTCCAAGCTGACTGAGCAGTCAGCCAGCGAGGGCTGAGCTCTCTCCTTTGCAGAGCACGAGCACAACTTGGAGCCTTTCCCCTCTGCCCAGCTGTCAGATGGGTGGGAAAATGACCAAAACCTTCCCAAAGTACTACAGCTTGAACTGAAAAAGCAACTTCAAATACCACCTCTACTACCTCAATTTGGAACATTTTCCTTCTTGAATTAAATTGTAACTAGGAAGTAAGTGTACGTTAACAATATTCTGTAAAATACTATTTCCTATTACTTTTCTAGAGATACCTGTATTTTCCCCAAACTAGAGCTTCTGAAGACCTCTGAGTTGCTAGCTATCCTCAACATCCTCCAAGAGAGAAGTTTTTTTTTTTCCCATCCACAAAATCAGTAAGTGGCCAACTACATTTAGTGTAAGAGCACTCTTTTCCTCGGAGTCTGCCTTTGCATTCAGTGGGCATCCATCAGAAGCAGACACGGTACTTACATTTACAATGTAAGCACACAAACACCAGCATACAAACTTGCTGTAAAAGCACAATTCTAGAAATGGACAATTTCACAGGCATCAGCAGCAAAGTTACATTTTCCAAAAGATAATGATGAACCCTTCCCAAAAAAACATTAATTCTGATTTTCCTTCCGTCTCTTCTAATGTACCAGTTTAGGTCTTCTCTAGGACAGCTCAGACATACCCTCTATAAATGGCTAACTCACAGAATCATAGGATGGTTGGGGTTGGCAGGGCCCTCTGGAGATCACCCAGTCCAACCCCCCTGCCAAAGCAGGGTCACCTACACCAAGTTGCACAGGATTGCGTCCAGGCGGGTTTTGAATATCTCCAGAGAAGGAGACTCCACAGCCTCTCTGGGCAGCCTCCCTCCAAGTACAGAAGGTCTTCCTGATGTTCAGATGGAACTTCCTGAGGTTCAGCTTGTGCCTGTTGCCCCTTAACCTGTTGCTGGGCACCACTGAAAAGACTCTGGCCCCATCCTCTTGGCACCCACCCTTAAGGTAATCGTAAGCATTGATGAGATCGCCTCTCAGTCTTCTCTTCTCCAGACTCAACAGACCCAGTTCCCTCAGCCTTTCCTCATCTGGGAGATGCTCCAGTCCCCTCATCATCTTCCTTGCTCTCCGCTGGACTCTCTCCAGTAGTTCCCTGTCTTTCTTGAACTGGGGAGCCCAGCACGGACCCAGCACTCCAGATGTGGCCTCACCAGGGGAGAGTAGAGGTGGAGGAGAACCTCCCTGGACCTGCTGGCCACACTCTTCCTTATGCACCCCAAGATACCATTGGCCTTCTTGGCCACGAGGGCACATTGCTGGCTCATGGGCAACTTGTTGTCCCTCAGGACTCCCAGGTCCTTCTCTGCCAAGCTGCTCTCCAGCAGGTCAACCCCCAGCCTGTACTGGTGCATGGGGGTTATTCCTCCCCAGGTGCAGGACCTTACACTTGCCCTTGTTGAACTTCATCAGGTTCCTCTCCACCCAACTCTCTGGCCTGTCCAAGTCTCACTGAATGGCAGCGTTGCCTTCTGGCGTATCAGCCGCCTCTCCCCGTTTTGTATCATCAGCGAACTTGCTGAGGGTACGCTCCATCCCTTCATCCAGGTTGTTGATGAATAGGAACTCTTCTATCACCATCCTGAAACTACACAGGGATAACCATGCAGCCCCTTTGACATTTCTCTACCAAGGAGTGAAAGGCTGCACTCACTCACAGGTGGCATGTATGTTGTAATATACCTGGAGATACTCTATATGTTCTCTGAGACAGCTGAATACTGTAATATTGACTGAGAACTGGTTGACAGCTCTCCTACAATATAAATGCTTAAAGTGTTCAACAGTGAAAGATGGACATGCAGAGCTGCTGCCTGACTGGTTAGTTTTGTATTATTCTGTATTCTTTCAGAATTAGAGCCCTCTGAGCTTACCAGAAGATTCAGCTAATTAGCACTATTGAAAGCACCCTGTTTACATGCGGGAAAATGGGCTGTCATCCCCTTCATCTTTCTTATAGGTAGTCAAAAGAAAGGAATAACTCTAACTTACGGAAACACGGTATTAAGATTTAATTATTAAATATTGTTCTAAGGTTAACTCAAATTTTAAACTCTATTTTCTATTTGGATACTGGACAAGAAGCTAAGGCAGTTCTGCAAGCAGAAAGGAAATGTTTGCCTGTGCAAAGCCAAGAATACCCATTTTAGAAAAGGAGTGGGACTTCAGCGGTGACATGACAAACAACATATCGCTCAGAAGTAAACAAAAGCATTAATCATCAGATTTCAGAAGAGCAAGAAGCTATCTTCTGGTACTGAAAGTTAATAAGTGTTTAAGATAATACTGGGATTCTACTCCCAGTTTTCAAAGAAGAGTATTTGATTTAAAAAAAAAACCCATCACACAAAAAAACGCAACACACACACAAAAACCCCCACAAACCCACAACCAAAACCAAAACAAAACCAAAACCCAACTACATATCCCCCCAAAACTGACATGAATATAACAGCATAAAATTGAGCGCG
>NW_009635779.1:0-899 GCF_000690535.1 Cariama cristata | reverse complement strand
CTGGCGGGCAACCGGCGCCTAGCGGAGCGCACCGAAAGTTGATTTTGTTCAGCAAGCCGTATCGTATAAAATTAACGACAGCCAATAAAATTAGCTTACATGTTTCAACCGTAAAAGTCCAAAGCAAAATAAAGCTAGTTTTAGTGAAGCTAAGAAGCTCTGGTTTGGCCCCGTTCTCTCTGGCTTGAACTGGGGTCCTTTTATCTAAAGCCCAGTGCACAAACATATAGCTTAATGTGACTAGTGTTCTTCCTTTTATTTCTTTCTCTATGGCAACCAATATGTTCTGCTCAGAAATGTTCCCCCATCAAGGAAACAAATGATCTTGAGGGAGCAGCTCTATACGGCATCTGTTCCGATGGAGCACACAGAGTTAACCCCAGTCAAAAGAGACGCTGGGCACGTCAACAAGAAGTGGAAAATGAGCGATTCTTCTCTCCCCCCCCCAAATTGAAACCTATACCTCCCTAGTTTTACAAGCCATTTTATTGATTCGACTATCGACCGTTTTCAAAGAAGTAACTAATTCTAGGAAATTACAATGATCACCGGCTATTGTGTGTCCAAAAGAGCAGCAAGGGGGGAGGAGGAGGGAAAAAAAAAAAAAAAAAATGATGCAAATAGCACAGCGAAATTAAAACAAATGAAAGTCACGCCATGGGATATTTAAGCCTCGGTGAAGTTTTCGGGAGCGGTATCTGGCCTACTAATTTCATCCTACATTATTTATCACATTATTTATCAGAGTGACCCAAACGCTATAAAAGAGTTTCAGATCATTAGCCTACACCTCTCAATTAGGCAGGATTGGGGGAAAGCGGGGAGACAGGCAAGGCTGTCAGGAGGGAGAAACAAAGTGAAATCCGCTCTGTAATCCTCCAGCCCCGATCTCCTTGGAG
>NW_009635778.1:369-1064 GCF_000690535.1 Cariama cristata | reverse complement strand
GCTCTGCCCCCAGCTTCTCACTCCAAATCCCCTGGCAAAACCCAGCTCCTCGCCCCTCCGGGGACCTGCAAGCATCCATCAAGAAAGCCCTGTCCGAGTGCTAAATATTAACCTCCAATATTCTTAGCCACAGCTGCACATCTAATTCCCTGGTGAATTAGGACTGCCCCAACCCCGAGAGCATCTCGTCTCCATCCCAGTGTCCTCCTGTCCCTGGCACTGGGCTGGCACAGCGATGGCTGCATCCTCCGGTGCCTCTGGCTCCAAGCACTCCTGCAGCCAAACCGCGCTGGGGCCAAACCACCCCCGTCCACCCCGGCACCGGGCCCCCCAGCCCCGTGCACCCTGCGGGATGGGAGCCAGAGCTCCCTGTCTGGTCCCTGTGGCAGCAGATGCAGCTCACCAGCCTCCCGGTTCCTGGCTATTTTTAGGAGCATGTCGGTGGCTAAATCTGGCGCTGTGCGAGCTCCAGGCTTCCTGGTGGCATGGTGCCTGCCTCCCCGTGCCACGGTCTCAGGTGCCACATCTCCCAGTGCAAACTGGGAGCATCACGGACACATGTGGGGCCATGCTCCTCGGTTGGGGTGTGCGCAGCATAGGACCACGCCGCAGGACAGGAAAATCATCCTGGTGCGGGGATGGCTGTGGTGGGAGAGGAGGTTCCCAACCTCCCAGCACCAAGCCCTGCCCAAGAG
>NW_009635778.1:0-234 GCF_000690535.1 Cariama cristata | reverse complement strand
CCTACGAGCGGGGGGATGCCCCCGTCTGCCTCTCCCTTCCCGCAGGGCTGGGGCAATCAGGGCCTCTCTTCCTCCCCATCTCTTCCCTGAACCCCGTGGCCCGGTCGAGCTGGGAGCCCACAGTCACTCCCATAAGAGGAGGAAGGTGTTGAATGCAGAAACATGGCTGCGGGAAGCAGAGCTGGCAGGGACTTGCATGCCCATGAGGAGGAGGAGGAGAATGTGCCTTCTTCC
>NW_009635777.1:0-5097 GCF_000690535.1 Cariama cristata | reverse complement strand
CTATCCCAACTGATGTCCCTGGGCCCTACACCAGCACCCACTCTGGATTCTCACCGCAGGGTGGCTACACTTCTTTCATATGTCACCACCAGCTGGGGCAGGTGTCAGTGTCAGGCAGCAGGCCACTGCCTCATGGTACCCACGGTCTCCTCAGGGCTTCTCCGTCTGGAGGTGAGCAGGCAGACAGTTCCCTTGCAATCCCTGTCAGTGCTCACCCCATGCACTCTCCACAAAGCTCACAGGGTCCTTACCTTCCTACCCACGCCCTGCTACATTAGCTTGGGCCTCCAGCCTGGAACTGCCCTCTCTGATGGCTCTTGCCTCATTTGTACCATTTCCTGTAAGCCATGAGAATCTCACTGGGATGAGAATATTGATTTTGTGGGCACGTGACACAGTAACTTGGCATCATAGTTTAAGACACAGAAGATCATCTATGTTCAGCCCAGCTTTCTAGGGGAAGAGGACAGCTAAGCTAAGTGTGACCTGTCTAAGCAGGTTGTTAACAATCTGTCTGTCCAAAACATCCTTCGCAAGTACTGAGAAGCAAGGCAAGCACGCGCCTCCTGGTAGTATAGCCTCCGCTCACTCTCAACTGACATCTGCACAGGAGGATGTGCTTCATACCTCAGAACGGATTAGAATTTTCGACTGGGCACATGCAAAACTGTCATTGGTGAAGGCTCAGTTAAAAATTTTTAAGACCTTATTTAAGAATGCAACTAAAAGGGGCACACCAGATTTCTTCTGGTCTCCATTTATAGGCTGGAGATGTGCCGCTGAGATAGAACATCCATGTATGCATCCCAAGACCATTGCTCTACCTGCAGGATTCAATTCTCTATGGCTAGTTCATGAGATGGGAAAGGATCTGCTAAGTCATTTTACACATTTCCAATAAACAGTGCATCTTCTTGCAGAAGTACAGTTTGCCCTTTTCCTTCTATACAAGCTTGTCTTAGAAAGTGGCCCAAAAAAAGGAAGACTGCATTTGACAGAGGCCCAAACCATTCTGTCCTGCAATCCTTTCTAATAGAGGAGGTCCCTCATACTCAAATGGTGCTGATACATGTTAACGTAACTTGTGCATTGCCTGTTGAGTGTGATTTTTAAAGTGTCTCTAAAATACATTCTACATGGAAATTCACACATCCTGACTAGTGAGAACATGAAAGGAGATATTTCCTTGCTATAGGCAGTTTGGTACATACCTATATGTGGATCTAAGTTCCCATTCTAAGTTTAATAATAAAAAAATCATCTAATCAGTATAGAAAAGCCTCATTAATAAAACAGTTAAAATTTTACACAAAATACTTTCTCCTAACAGCCTCTTTTGTCTGGTATTATACTTACCCTCCCAGTGTTACTTCCTGTCCTAAGGCTGACTCTTCAGTCTTTCTTAAGAATGGTGGTGCAGCAAGAAGAGAGCCTACTATGAGTTATCAGTATCCTCAAGTCTTTGCCAGGAAAAGTGTGGTACAGCAGGGATTTCTTCCTATTTGGTCTTGGGTTTGCTTTTATCTGTTTCCTTATCACAGTCTTTCCTATCCCTGTCACTCCCTTTCACTGGTTCCCAACTGAAGTTTAAAAGGTGCAGAGTAGCTTCCCCTGCCTCAGTTATCAGGAAAGATTACTCTTTATTATGCAGTGACCCCTCCAAGGCTTGTCAGACATTTACCATATATGGTATTCACAAAGCTTAACCTAAAACAGGTTAGGTAATAGTTGTTTGACTACTACCCAGTTATTAAAACAACCCAAAACCACTTCAGGCCCAGACAATCCCTAAGACTATGCACTGTCGGGTCAATACAAACCCTCAAGCTTTTTGCTGTTAATGGGAAAAAAAATCGTATTTACTGCTTTACAATAATGGAGATTTTAAGGAACTGAAGCATCTTAGCAGAGACAGGGAATGGTCAGGTATTCAGAAAGAGAAGTGAAAAGAAGATAAACTAATGGCAAAGTAAGTATCAGAAAATAGAGTCAGGCTGGTCTCTGTCATGGAACATGAATGTAGAGAATAAAATGGAGTGAAAGAAATCAAAAGTCTACTAGGGAACCATAGGAAGCCTTCTAACATGTCATGGGAAGGAAGAGCTAGGCTGACATCACTGCCAGGTGTTAGATGGATTTATTAAGCCCTTTGTGGCTGAAAACTGATCAGGTCCGAAAAAGCTCACTCTCATCACTCTTTCAGGTAGCAATGACAGAGATGTCTAGGGTTTCTGGTTTCTCATCCTCACTACAAACAACAGGACAATCTCTCAAAATTACTTGTCTGTTGATGAGTTTGCATTTTGGAGACAGATAATTAAAGACTGATTTTGATAATTCTGTCTTAGTCATACAGATATGGAGCTGTCAGCTGGAAGTTTCCAGAAAAGTAAGCAAAGGTCACTGGAAGCTCCATTTGCTCTTTGGAAGTAAAGCCCATGTTATGACAATGGTTTCTACACACATGGACTGAGGGACCACTGTCAGCCCTTAGCATTTCCCAGGAAACCTCAAGAACTCCAATGGCAGCTTTGAAAGCTTTGCAGACGAATAGAGCCCAAAGTTTTGGAGACCACTGACCTCAGGCCTGGGCATAGCCATGGCATGCATGCCATGCCTGACCAAGCAGGTGATAGTCAGCTTCCCTTGCATTGCTCTCTGCTTGACAATGCAGCTCCAAGTCAAACAAAGTCATAGGTAGAGCTAAAGCTTTTTTTAAATTTGCCTTTTATGCAAGACCTAATCCAGGCATAAGACATCCAGACAGCAAGCTATGGAGACCGTAGACTGTAAACTCATGAGAAGAACCCAGAAGCCTCTCAAACTATATGATCACTGCTCTGCCCCTGACTGGCATCCTCATTTTCCACCCAAAAACGGACTTGAAGCAGAGGGTGCCCTCCCATCCCCCAAATGGATTTGTGCTCTGCTGGCAGTAGATAAGCCCGTAAGAAAAGAGAAGCCACGCATGCTATAACCCTCAAGTGCTCTCTGAACTTCCGTCTTTCTATACAGTTCTCAGCCTTTGCACCATGGACAGGGTTTTGGCAGGTGGTAAATTCTGGTAGATTTTCTCTCCATGAATATGTCTAAGTCTCTTTTCAATCCATGTAACCCTTTAATTTCCAATGACAAGGAGTTCCACAGTTTAACTGCATACTTTGTAAAGAACCCATGCATCTCTGGTTTTGAATACCTTGCCTTCAGGCAGTTTCATCTGATTTGCACAGAAACAGACATATGCACAAGCACTGTCCTCCATCTTCTGCCCTCTGCGCTCTCCTGTTTCTTTTAATACCAGAGCCAGTTAGAACATTTATCCCTGTCAAGCCTCTCCGCTTAATTCAGATTTTGTAGTTCTACTTTGTATCTCCACTCAGTTCTCTGCTTTCCTACCTTAAGTCTCTGGGTTTGTTTAATTGGTCCTCCTATGGAAGCCCCTCCATGTGTCTGATCAACTTTATCGCCTTTGGAATCAGAATTCCTTGCAAATTCAGTTTTTCTATTTTATTTTCTCCTTTGCTACCTCTGCTGAGAAATGACTGGATATTTTCACGCAGTTATGCAGCATATGTGGAAGATCTTGGTCCTGATGGGTAATTGCAAGCTCACGGTCCATCTTTTTCTATGTGACACTGCATTATGTTTCCACACACGTATGGTTTTGTGTTCTTAATTTGTGTATTGAATTTTGTGTGCTATTTAATGTCACTGTTTACTCAGTGTCATGAAAGCCTTCTAAGTTTCTCAGGTATCAATCATTGTCCTTACTGCCTGGAATAGCGTTATTTCATTGGGAAACATTGTATGCCTTCCTGTTCAACACCTCTTCAGCTTGAACAACACAGGCCCAACCACAAATAACTTTTCTCTTTCATTCTGTGTCTTTGAGGATTAGTTATCTGAGTGAGAAGCTTCCTTTTTATCACTCACTAAATATATAAGGAATAAGAAGTTAGGAACAAGGTGACAAAAAGCTGTACCATGATATAGAATCACAAACATTATAAGCCGAAGCTGTACCCAAAGGCTAGTGATGACACAGATCTAAGCAACAAAAAGAGAAACAAATGAAAAATATTGCTCATGGTGTGTATGCGAAGGAATCTACTCTTTATTCCCTACATATTGAGGTGGTTGCAAATATAAATATGGAAGAAAGTGATGGAGAGGTTCACATTTTGTGCATTCCTCAAGCCACTTTGATGCCTCATGACATCCTCACTCTTCCTCTTCTATCTTCTTGCCATGAAACTCACGGCTTTTCACTCGGAGCTTGTTGACCTGCGACTCTGCAATGTCAGCTCGCTCCTCAGCTTCCTCCAGCTCGTGCTGGATCTTGCGGAACTTGGAGAGGTTGACATTGGAGAGCTCCTCCTGTGTGGGAAGAGGGAGCTGGTGGTGAGGAGCCCAGGGAAGGGGTTGCACTCCTCTGGCACCCTGGCCTTGCAGCGCTGTAGCTGTTCCCCAGGGGAAAGCACAAATCTCCATTCCCAACCCACCACTGCTTGCACATAAGCCTCAACACACCTCCTCATCTTCCCTTATTCAGGACCCCACCGTGAAAAACTTCACAAGGACTGTGTCATGTTTAAGGAGCAATTTTGACACTTGGATTTGTCATCTGTGTACTTATTCTCTCACTACTTGCTGCCCTACTATCAGTGTGACTTATTAGGTTGAGAAAGACCCTGAAGCCTTCTGCTGTTGATTACTAGCAGAGATTCATGAATTTCTCAGTCAGTGGATGTGTGCCCTGGGTTTGCTTATTCTGACCTCCTGTAGAAAACAGGCTGCAGAACTTCCCTTGGTTCATCCCTGACTGCAGGGTGCCCAGAACTCAGCAAGGCCTCATGAGACAATAGTAAAATGACATGGCCAAAACTGTTATGTCTTGGGAGTTTCCTCCATGACCCTTTTGTGGTATTCATACTCATGCCAATGAGCATGCTGCCCCGATGGAAGGTGGCTCTTGCCCATTCTCCAAGCAATACTTACAGCCTCCTCAGCTTGTCTTTTGTAGGATTTCACCTTCATTTGCAGCTTGTCCACCAGATCCTGCAACCTGAGAATATTCTTCCTGTCTTCCTCAGACTA
>NW_009635776.1:32266-38780 GCF_000690535.1 Cariama cristata | reverse complement strand
CGATGCCAGAAGGGTGTCAGGCTTCTGTTAGAGGGCTTTAGGGTGTTGGTGTTAACTTGGTTGTCCAGGGATATCCTTTATTTTTTATGGACAGCCTTAAGCTTCAGAGAAGCAAAGCCCTTATTTCCAGGGCCGGGCTGCTGCCCTCCATCCCTTGGTGCTGACCCCGCCGGTGAATTCCCTGCCTGCTGCCTCCAAGATGGTTCCTTAGCACTGGGGCTTTCCTGGGAAGCTTGGCAGGGCCATGCTGCAGCAGGGTTCAGGGCCTGATTTTCAGGCATGCCTCCTCCTTGAGTTGTGCAGACGTTTGCAGTGCAGGGGGTAGATAGGAAATCTCCAATGCCCAATTTGAGATTTTCATGGGCTCTGGCAAGTAGCAGCTGAGGAGAAGGTATTGATGTGCATCAGGGCAACCATGAAAGCTGTGTGCCTCTTGACTGAGGGCAAAGACTTTGACTTTGTATTCAAGAACGTCGGCATCCTGGTGTGCTGAGGAGGGAGAGTTGTCTTGAGATTCTTCGAAGACCTGCTCCAAGATGGCAATAGGAGAGGGATTGTGGCTAATGCTTTCCTCCCTGTATGTTTGGCACATTTTCAGTGCTCCCTGTAACTCCTTTGGAGCCGGGCCAAAGCCATGGCCTTAGGCAGGTTTTCCTCAGTACTTGTGGCTGGGCCTGCCCCCCTGCTTCCAGAAAGCTACGCCTCAGTGACGAGCTTGTCACGGGTATCTGGAAAGGCACACGGGTGGGTCCAGAGTCACCAGAAAAGGATATCCAGGGGTCTGGAATGCTCTGAAACACCCATCCAGTGGGAGCGGAACACGCTGAAATGCACATCAAGCTGTTTGGGGTACACCAAGAGGTGTCTGGGCTAGCCAAAGGCACAGCGAGTGGTCTGAGGATGCACTAAAATGCACAATGTGAACCTCGGACAATGCTGACGTGGACACTGTGGGGTGAGGCGAAGGGGAGGGGGGTGCCAGTGCACGTGGGTGGGCCCCGCGGCATGCTGGGAGCTGTAGTCCACTGCCAAGCCTGGACTTGGGAGGCTTTTACCCAACTGTTAAATTTCTGTGGCCAGCCACATCACTTCACCAGCAAGCTGTTTCTTTCTTCCTTTTCCTGTTGCAGCAATGATCTCACTGTTGTAGGTCTGTCCTTGTCAAGGTTCGCTTTTTGAAGTTCTTCAGGTTAAAACAGCCTTTTTGGAATTGTGGTTGAAGCCAAGCAGGTTTATTCAAAACCTCAACTGACTTGTGCTGAGATCCTCTTCATGTCGTCAAAGATCCTCTGTTCCCTCCCTTGGGGGAGGAGAACAACCCTCTTCCCATTGCGGACTGCTCTTATCCCCACCATGGCCCTCTGTGCCAGCCCAGATCTCCTCCATCCCCCTCCAGGCACGCTCAGATGCCCTCCAGGCTGATTCATTATTTTTGAGGACATCTCCCCTTCCTCCTCCAAGCACTCAGATTTCCCTGGCTCTCCTCCCTGCAAGCTGTGATTCCTGTTCATCCCATGTCCTCCTCCATGTGCGCAGATCCCTTCTCTTCCCCGCAGCTCACCCACTGATCCTTTCTGCTTCCCTCTCCGCACCCCTTTGCTGCATGATGTTCCACCCAAGCATCCTCATAGACCCTCCATCACACTTCACATTCAAGATCTACTCTCTTTCCTTCTCTGGATGTTCAGATCCCCTCCTTTCTCCTACTCCTATTCCATTTCCCCCTCCATACCCCTTTATCTGCCTTCTCGTCCCTCTACGCATCATCCTTGCTCTCAGAACCCCTCCTTTCGCCCCATCTTCCTTCTCTACGCGTTCTCATCCCCTCCCTCAGTGCTCGGATACCCTCGTTGCCCTCCGCAGGCTTGCACAAAGCAAAATGGAAGAGGTAAGATCATGCAAAAAGGGGAATGACCAGCGCCCGAGCACAGATCGAGAGGAATGGGGAAAAGAGGGCACATGGTGGAAAGTAACTTCTCCAAGTTTTATTTACAAAGCTTGTAGTTTTGGACTGGACAAGGAATTAGGGTTCAGAGGAAGATACGCTTCACCCCACCCCTCTTCAATTTACTGAGTTTATCTACAAATTCCAGCCTCCAGGTGGATCTGGGATGATACACACATACGTTTACAGTTGGGTAAGTTGAAAAAAAGCTGTTGAATAATTTAGTTGAAACATATCACCGAAATCACCAAGTCACTTTGGCAATTCTCTCCCTGCAGTCCTTGTCATCGCATGGCGACAGGAGCCCAAAACCTTGCAGTCCAGCTAATATTTTACAAACATCTTTCCCCGTTTAGAAGTTCTCAGAGCTGATGCTCTGACTCTCCTCCTGCAGCTGGGAGGCTGTGGTGTCTCCAGGCGAAGCGACATTTAAGTACCCGATCTCAGAAGGTTGAGAGGGGGATAAGCAAAAGGATGAGTCTTGGCTTTCAGCTTCTCCTTCAGGCTTGGTGTCTTGCGTGGCCTTCAGGGTGCTGAGAGAGTCTGGTGGTTCTCGTGATGGGAAACTGAAAACAAATTTCCTCTCTTAAGTCATTCGTCAAACTCTGTCTGACCCTCTGCCACTTGCACAGCCCCGGCGCTCCTCCCAACATCTCTGCAAGGCAGTGCAGGGCTACGGTCAATGCCTTTCACTTGGACTAAGGCTCCGATCCCCTTCCTCCAGCCCAGCAGCCGACAGCCACCATCTACCCCAGAACCTGCTCTGGCTTGCGACAGACTGTCCGTCACCCTCCATAGCACCCAAAGGCTGTAAGCAGGCCCGATGTGCTGGGTCTCCAGCAAGCAGAGACCAGAGTTGCAGAGTCTCTCTGCCTCCCCCTTCTCACTTTGGCACCGATCATAGTGGCTACACAGGAGGAGAAATAGCTCAGGCTCGCTCCTGCCCCGTAGCCTGGGACCTGGGTCATACTGCTCCGGGGCAGCAGTGGTCCTCTAAGTCTCAAAACCTCTTGTGTGAAGACACTCTTCCAAAACCACTGGGCACCAAGCTGATTTCTAAATCCCCCAGTGTCCCCCAACATATTTTGAAAATTTTACTTCTCCATCCCATCAGTTTCAGAGTCTTTTTTTCCCCTATAATTTGACCCTTGGAGGTGAAAGCACAGGGTGGAGCAGCCAAAACACTCAACTTCTCCCTCACCACATGCCGAGAGGCATTCCCTGCCTCCTCCTTTAACCCCACGGTACCTGGTACGGGGAGATGGCAACACCTTACTCTGTAGCTGGCGTTCAGAGAAGTTAACGCTCTTCGAGTCCTGGAAGGAGGAACAGAGACTTTCAAAGGAGGAGCTGCATGTCAGACCCTGAATTTCAGCATGCAGTCTTGGTCTTCAAAGCGTCCCCAGCTCCACTGACAGTTCTCCCCATGAACTCCAGCCCCACAGAGGTACTAATCATAGATGTGTCCTTTGGGTCTGAATTTAAACTAAAAATAAAAAACTCTAACTAGCCCAGGTGAAACAAACAGAAAGAAATAAAACACAATGGAACACACAAACAGCTCTTTCTGCCAGGCCCCAAACAGCACTTTCATCCTTAACAGCTCATTTCCAACCAAACTGTGTTCCCTCCAAATTTCAAAATCTACCAATAAACTTCCAAATCCACCTATTTTATTTGAAGAGTTGTTGATACAGAATCTTTGACTTTCCTGGATTTTTCTCCATTTCTCCCTCCAAAGTTCTTCATTAACTTAGTCAATCTGAAACTGAGTTTTTAGGTAAGGCATATCTTCATTCAGTTTAATTTAGTTGATATTATCTGTCAGCTTGGTCTGAGTTTTTTTAGCTTACAGGAGTAGCATTCCCAACCACACTGCTCTGGGTTATTTCTCCTAATTTTAAAGCTAACTTTTAAAACTAAGGTCTTTTAACAACTCTAAATCTGCAAAAGAGCCAAAGTGAAATTTCTGTCCTTGTGAAAAAGGATCTCACCACACAGCAGCTTGGGGATGGCGCTGGTATGGCAAGTGTATGGAGCTTTCAGGTCCCCAAAGTCCCTCCTCACTGATAAAGCCGTTGCAATCTACTGTGCGTTTGGTGTTCCCTTCCATCCCAACTGAAGGATCAACTCAGCTCTTCTCCAGCACCCTCAACTGCAGCTACAAACACCAGCCTTTGTTCACAGGAGACATCAGCTCCTGCAACGTGTCTGCTGAGACCAAGCCCTCTCAGAGCCTCACCTCCGTGTTGGGAGCATGGATGCTCCTCGGCGCGCGCTGCGAGGTCGGCATGTGGCCGGAGAGCTGGAGTTTGCTCTCGTGCAGCCGCACATTCTCCTCCTCCAGGATCTTCACTCTGAGTACGTCACACATACGAGGCACAAGTTATTTTCCTTCCAGCCACACTACGTTTTCAAAGAGGAATTTTCTTTTTCAACCTCAGACCCTTTGGCCTCCTCCACAGCCTTCAGCTGTATGCCGAGCGCTTTGATGGGGAAAGAGGCTAATTACATCCCACAGCAATTAAAAGCCAGACCAGTAGTGACTGGGGCGCAGTTCAGGCTTTCCTCTGGATTTCTTGAGACAGGCATAAAACCGGAGAAGTGCTGGGAAGAGGCAGGCCCCCAGAGGTATGGACACCATGAAGTGCCTACCTGCTTTGCAGGGTGGCAGTCGTAGACCGGTTGCTCCAAGGGGTCTCCTCTTGGTCAATTATCTTCTGGAGGAGCCGTCTTCTTTCCTGGAGTAATTTCTCATTCTCGGCAGTGACCTGTGCAATCAGCATCTTCCCCTGAGCAGTGTTGCAGAAGGAAATAGCAACAAGCGGTTACGCATCGCTCTCCTCTGTCCTCTCTAAACCTTACAGCACTTTACCAAAAGGGTCACCACCAAGGATGTTCACTCCTAGAAGTGATACACCATTTGATGTAACATACCCCTATAAAAGTGGCTTTTGAGTCACTTCCTAGCAGTAGTATTTCTGAGGCAAAAGAAGATGAAGCTTAGGTAGTTTCTGAAGGGGATTTGAGGACACGGGTTACCCTTCGAGGGTGAACTTGAGCCAGGAATTTTCTTTTGGCTTTTTGTTCCTACAGGGATGGGCTGGCGCCCCTTGGCAATGCGGCCGTTTCCCAGGGCAGCGTCAGTCCTGCACCCAGAGCAGGAGCAGCACTCAGGCAGAGCTCCCCGTGCTCCAACTGTCCGGTTGTGCAACACTGCAATCCCGTTGCCTGCAAACCAGCTGTTCCTAGACATCATTCCCTTTTTTCCTAAACTGCATTTGCTTTTGGAAGAAGAGATGCTCCTGCAGATATGCTGTAGCCTCCTCCCCTGCCATCCCTCAGGGGAAAAGCCCTTGATGTGTTTTCTCACCTTTTCCACTTGGAGCTTTGACTCGCTGAGCTCATTTTCAAGCTGCTTAATTCTGCTGTCCCTTTGTTTCACTTCGTGGATAAAGGTCTCCTTGGCTCTGCGGATCTTGTCTTTGTGGCGGAGCTGCATGTCGTTGTATTTCCTGAAGAGGCAGAGACACAAACATCAGGCTGTGAAATGCTTTTGTGTTCTGGGTCAAGAGCAAGGCAGGAGATGTCCTGTATTTATTCAGGCTCTTCAAAGCCTGAACTGGGAGCCTCAGCCATCTCCCCAGCTCCTTTTGGCTGCACAGCTAAAGGCAGAATGAGCACAGACT
This sequence comes from Cariama cristata, assembly GCF_000690535.1. Classification (NCBI taxonomy): domain Eukaryota; kingdom Metazoa; phylum Chordata; class Aves; order Cariamiformes; family Cariamidae; genus Cariama; species Cariama cristata. The sequence goes on along the minus strand of NW_009635776.1, from coordinate 33,146 downwards.
TTCCGGACTATGTCCTTCACTGATCAGTTTGTTGGTTTGGGTTTTTTTATTGTTGTAAAGGTTATATTGTTAAGCATCAACCTAATGGAAACTGATTGAGGGAAAAGGACCCAAAGCATTCCCAAAACTGACTCCCAGCTTTACAAATCCTTGTGCTCGCCCCTCCCAGCTCTTTATACCTAACAGGGTTATAAAGTCACCAAAATCAGAAGTAATGGGGAAAGGGTAAGTTGTTTATTTGGGTGGGGATGTGGGAGGTTAAGGGGAAATATTTGTGTATGGGGGAAAAAGGCCGAAAAAAAAAGAAACTTAAACAGCAAGGGTCAGGCAAACAGGCTGCGGAAAGAGCTACTTCAGCAGGCGTTTCTCAGAGCTGTGACACTGGGGTTAAATATTTGTCTCTGAGATTTGTGATCATTGCACTTCCCCTCAAACTTGGCCCGTTTAGACAGTGTGTTTGTTTATTTTTATCCAGTTGGGATAGAAAGGAAAATAATGTCAAAAAAAAAAAAAGATAAACCTCTACCATATAAAGGATTTGCCCATGTTTGCCCAAAACTCATGACAAAAAGGCTACTATGCTTCACATTAGATCAAAAGTTCTATGGGGAGAAACGAGCAGCTCCATGGAGCACCTCTGCCAACACCAGACCCTGAACACAGCGCCGGCAGCCCTCCCTAGGCACCCCTTCATTTTCTGAGCTGCCTTCAGCTGCCAAGGAGAACATGCCAGCAGACATGCGATGCATAAAATAATTGCACGCAGAGGTGTCAGGTTAAGGCAGATCTCTCGGTGCTAAACGCCTTGAGCAGAAGACAAGAAAGGCTACAGAACAGTCAAATCCAGCATCGCTGCAAGGCACACAAAGAGCAATTCCTG
>NW_009635776.1:9920-32250 GCF_000690535.1 Cariama cristata | reverse complement strand
TGCCCCTTCCTGGTGATGCAGTCATTACCTGACATACAGATCCTTCTGGTTCAGGAGTCGGACTCCTTCCTCATAAAGGGCTTTGTTTTCCTCCTTCATCAGTGAAAGTTGCTCTGAAAGCTTCTGGTTCTCCTTCTGACACTGGAGGTGCTGGAAAACATCTATTTTTTATTTGTGTGTGTGTCCTCAGCTGTAGGGGCCCCTCTGCCTCCTTTTAGTCTGGTCTCCAAAGCTTCTCTATCATAAATCCCAGTGGTTCCCACTACAGATAATATCATAGAATGCTTTGGGTTGGAAGGGACCTTTAAGAGTCATCTAGTCCAAGCCCACTGCAATGAGCAGGAACATCTTCAACTCCATCAGGTTGCTCAGAGCCCCATCCAGCCTGTCCTTAAATGTTTCCAGGGATGGGGCATCTACCACCTCTCTGGGCAACCTGTGCCAGTGCCTCCCCACTCTCATTGTGAAAAAGATAGCTATGTGATGGATATCCATCCATTCTGCCCTCCAAGGCCACTGCCTCCTCCCCTTAAAGAAGGGGGAATGTGGATTTCTGCGCTGCTGGGAGGGTTGTAGGCTTCAACAGGGCAGAGAGAGGCCGTGCAACCTCCCAGACAGCGGACTCTGCCAAAAATTTCCTGCAAAAAGCTCCATGCTCTGCCAGAAAAGGGGAAGGGAGAGGGGAAGAAGCCATCAAGTCCTCCTTCTGTGCCCTCAGAGCTGCATCCCCAGGAAACCTTCGTGAGATGGGATGGTGCTTCTCCTCCAGCTCCTGCATAAATCAGTGGGATCTGCAAGGGCTCAGCACCTGGCTGGGTGTGACCCTATTTCAGCAGTTCCCATGTACAGATTTCACACTGGGATGGTCCTGTTTCCCCCTAGAGCTCAGCGGTCTGCTCTGGAGTCAGCCACCAGGACAGCATCCCCTTGGGTGATGAGCCATCCGTGGTGCAGCTCACCTCACTCGAGTCAGTTTTCCTCTCATCTTCTAGGACGTGCAGAGTCTTGGCCTGCAGCTCCACGTGCATCTTGGCCAGCGACGCCTCTGTCTCCCGCGAATGCTGGAGCTGCTGCCGCAGCTCTTCCACCTGCTGCTCCAGGAGCTTCCTGAAAGCATGTTGGTGTGACATGAGACATCCACATGGAGGCCAGCCCGTGGTGTGCCACCATGAATTCAAGGCTGGCTGTGATCTAAAGACAACACCATGCTGCTCTGCACCTGCCCTGGGAAACACTGAGGGTAGAAAGAAATTGGTACATCCTAGTTGTCCCCGTGTCCCAGTGGCACGTGCGAGGGTGCATGATGTAGCTGGGATCATCAGCCCCAGCTGCAGAAGAAAGGGGACTGCCGGCATCTAGAGGGTAAACCAAATCACTGGGCTGGCAGGAGGGACCAGGCACCTTCTGAGGCCGCTGACATCTCCAAAAATCTTTTACATCTCATAAAGAGGGGATCCTGCCAGGGGCACTGGCAGATCAAAAGGAGAGATAGGAAGTAAAACCAGTGGTGCAGTGGCTCCTTGAACCCACCTAGGGCCAGCCATGGAGCTGCAGGAGGTAGCTGCCGGCTGGCAGAGCAGCATTTGCTGGCACAGACTTGCCCTCCACAGGCAGCAAGGCCTTGCCCAGCTCTGGGTACCTTTTCAGCTGCTCCTCGTGAAGTTCTTGCTGCACGCGAGCTTCATTTTCTCGGGCCTCCTTCAATTCCTCCTCCAGGAGTTTCTTGTCTGAAACACGGGCCTCTGCCAGCAGGAGCTGGTGTTGTGAATCTTTCAGCTTTTGCTGGAGTTTTGAAATCTTGGATTAAAATTGGACACAGATTAAACTTTCTGAATTTATAGGCCAGTATCTGAATCCAAGGGACTCAGATCCCTTTGATCCCTCAATATCCAAGTCATGGGAATGAAAGATTTGCTTGCTTCTACTCAAAAGTACTTCTGCCTGTCTTTGTGTCAGAGTCCGTTAAAAGCAAAACCTTTCAAACGGCTACCAGATTTTTGATCAGACACTACGTCATGAATTGGCAACAATCCTTTTTGCACCTAATTTGATCCTGCACGCTTCAAAACCGACTCAAATGATTAGTGCAGGAACATGGCAGTATCAATGCCACGGAAAACACAAGCTTTCACAATTTACCAGATAGCAACAGCAGCAAATCTCCTCAGCAGGAACAAGACCTGGGCTCCCTGCCCCTGCCAGCCCCACTATCTGTATTTTCAGAGATATTGAGCTTCAGAGAAGCAGTTGAGCCATCAGATTTGGCTTCTATTGTCTTGATTATGCTCCCACTAACAACTGACGTTTTTCCTAAAATATTTAGTCAAGTGATCTCAAAACAGACTAGCAAAATGGACTTCAGGGAACCAATTCATGAGCTGCTACTGCTTCTTTTTTCTGAACTACCGTTGCACTAAACTGCTAAAAACATACCTCCTGTTAACTTAGCTCACGCTGACGAGTTACCTTTTTTTGTGCTTCACATACTTTGGATTTCTCCTGTGCAAGTTTCTCTTGCAGACCGCTTTGCAGTTTATCAGCCTGGGAGCACTTCAAGAGCTCTTGTTCGAGTTCTTTGACCTTCTGCTGGCTTTTTTCCCACTGTGCTGAGAGAGAGGAGCACGTTTCGGTTGTGTCCGAGAGTTTTGCCCGGGCTTGCTTCAGCTCAGCTTTGACCTGAGGTTCAAAAGAAGAAATCAAGTTTGCAATTTAACATACACCACCTGAAATGTCTTGATTAGGAAAGGGGCAACAGGATTATCTGAGAGTGAACAAGAATAAAAGAGAAATACAGGGAGCAAGTACAGCACGTTTTATTTGGAGGCAGTGCAATTTCCGTGGAGCTGAGGCAGAGCACACTTGAGAGCCCACGTACTGTACAGTCCAATGTAAATGAGGTCCCGTCTGTTGAAGTCAGCACCTCCGGCCTCCCATACCTCGTAAAATTGTGTGATGCTCTCTTCAAGCACTTCTCCCTGCTCTGTTCCTACCTTGGTGCATTCCTGTTGGAGCAAGAGATTTTGCTTTTGTAAGTCAACGTTCTTCTCCCTTTCGTATCTCAGCTCCCTCTCGGCCGAGCTGCACAAGTTCTGAACTCGACGCAAGTCCTGCCGCAGCTGCTGCATTTTTTCCTCCTGCTGCTGGAATCTCTCATTGGACAGACTCTGCAGGAACAGCAAAATGACAAAGGTTACATGGAAATTAACTTCAAGGAAAGATAAAGACTGGTAATTAAGAAATGCCAGTAGGATTTAAGGGCATTTAAGTAGGAAGATGGGTAAAGCCAGGCAAGCATTTCTTCTGCCCCAACACTATGTCCTGCTCCCTACCCTGCCCATCCCCTCAGAGAAGCCAATACAACTCTTGAGGTCGAGGGAGAAGGTGCAAGAACCTGGATGAGGGAACAAATCCCTGTTAAAACTAACTCGTCAAACAAAAGCAAAACCACCCAGGTTACTCTTAACTCTCGTGCCAGTGTCTCACTAAGGCAAGGAAGCAGGAGTGGCACATCCAGCCGCAGCTCCCAGAGGCAGCAGGAACAAAGCGAGTCCTGGCAGCGGTACAGAAACAGACAGGCTGGCACAATGCGACAGCAGCCTGGACACCGTGAGGTGGTCACCGGTGGTCTATGATGGCTTTCAGAAGATAACTGAGCTCTTTGGTTCACCCACCTTCTTGCAAGTGCCTTGTTCACAGACTAAAAGTTCTTCCCATGTTTGGTGTACCAAAACCCTTCTTCTCAACATCACTTTCAGCCATCTGTCAGTCTACATTCCCACTTTGCATCTTCACCCTCTGTTCCTAGGGCTAGATGAAATCCACTGAAGATCAAGCTTTCCTTTGCAGATAAATCCCCAAGGTGGGAAGTCTTGATCCAGTGCTGTGGGATCTCGCAATATCATCTGTCCTCGAGATCAGTTAGGTTTTGTGGGTTTTTTTCCCCCACCTGCTTCCACTGGGGTCCTTTTCAGCATCCCCTCCACACCTTGTATCTTGCTTTGGTCTGCTCTAACTGTACAGACTTGCTGCTTCTTGGTATCAGCACGACTCTGATCCTCTCCTTTCCACTCCCACTCTGGCCCACAGGCCACCCTGTCCTCTCCTCCTTGCATATAATCCTTGCTCCTCCTCACACTCTCCATCCTGGGTACCGTCATCATTTCTTCCCCTTTTGGCAGGGCTAGCTTCTCTTCCCTTTCTTTTTCAGATCGCGTGGTAAGAAAGGTGAACAAATTGCCTTTAAAACACAGGTAAAGGTAGTGACAAATAGGGGTCTCGCCTGCCAGCTGGTAGAGCACTTGGAGAGCAGAAACTGAGACACGAGCACAGGGCTGCAGCAGAACCAAGCTGCTTGTGAGCTGGCACCGCAGGGCAGCAGTTACGGGGCGAGTTCAAGCACTGGAGTGTGAGAGCACAAAATCCCAAGGAGGAGCGGGGAAGAGGAACAGCTTCTGCCTACAGCAAGAGCAAGCCAACTCTATTTCTCACACTCCAAACGGGAGCTGAGAAAGAGCTCCAAAAGGTTTAAACATCATTTAAGGACTGTATAACTTCTTTCATGTGTACTAAGGGAGTCATTTAGTTTATCCAAGTTCCCACCACATCCAAAAAGACAACAGAAGGAAATGATGACATTCATAATTTCCGAACATTTTCCCCAAGGAAATCGGCCAGACTCATCTCCCCCCGGCACGCTAACCCTACAGGACTGGCTTCCAGTCCACTTTAATTAGGTTTTGCCACGTGAAAAGAAGTACAGTGCAGATGGCAAAGCTGCCCATACCTGTTTAACGCTCCCATCTAAACCTCCTGCAGAGCTCTGCGACACGAGAAACCTGTTCTCTCTATGCGCCATGCCTTGATTCGTCCTCAAAGTCTCTTCAAGCGTGCTGTCGACCTGCCCCCGGGTAGTCAAGATATCTTGTTTTAGCTGGGCAATTTCTTCCAGTAACAACCGTTTTTCTTCACTGCTCTCTTTCAGCTGCTTTTCTAGCTCCTCCCTCTTCTTGTTGCTTTCTAGCAATTCAGAACTTGAAGGAGAAATAGTAAAGGAGAGAGATAACTATACACATCCAAGGGAAACCACCCTCTGAAGGGGAAAAACTTAGGATACGAGAGTCCAGTGAAACGCTCAAAGCAATGCTGAAGCGTCTCAGGAGGTTCCAAAGGGGATGTAATCCTGGGGCTAGCAGTTCTGGGCAAGGGTCAGTCTCCCCTGGACACCAACCCACAACAAAATGTGTGTTCCAAGGGTCAGCTCTCAGTCATTCACGAGCAGATTAACTGCTGGCTAAGGAAACACTCACATGGGGCCACGAGAGCTGGCCTGGGCTCACAAGCAGCAGAGCAGCACTCGCCCAACACCTCGCTGTATGCAAGTACGGGCTCAGGTCTCCCAGTCAAGCTATCCGACTTATATTGATGCAAACTGTATGTCCTTATAAGCTAAGCTACCTGTCTTATCCTGGTTTTACTTTATTCTCAGTATCAAGTTATCCAGGTAACTGAACTGACTGTAACTATACTGGATTTAATCCAAGCTTGTACTTACTAATAACAGCCTTAGCATGGATGCTCCAACTCCAAATTTCTATTGATCTATTGAAAAAGGGGAGTCGGGGGACCTGTCAGAACTTCATTTACAGCCCTGACGCCTGCTGTCACCTGCCCTCCAAGGACACCCGGAATCCACAGCAGGGTGTGTACCATCAGCAGCTGGCAGCCGTTAGCCCCAGGGAGCCCAAGCCCACGATGGGAGCTGTTTGGGACCGCGTTAGTCCAAATACCACCTCACTCCAAGAGAAGCAGCCTCCTCCCTAAGGACAGCTCTCATTTATGCCATTCAGAATCTGGAACAGCTGCAGAAAAAAAGGTTTACTCCCGACTGATCATGGTGTCACTAAGGGAAATGCTTATTCACCAAAATCCCTCCAGAGAGACGATTACCCAATAAGGAAGACACAAAGCTGCTGTGCCCGTTTTTGCCAGAAGCAGCACTACCGGGATTTTTAAAAGACTGAAAAATGAGTCAGCAAAGATCAGGAGCAGAAAGTACCATAGGCCTTGTTAAGGTTTACCAGAGCAGTTCTTGTTCATCTCTCAAGTTTTTGATCTGTTCTTCCAAAAATACTACTTTAGCCATCTGTTCTTCATATGTCTTTTCATCTGTACATACATCTTCATGTTTCTGCTCGAGTTTGTTAATCTGTTCTCTTTCTTGTAGGAGTTCAGAGACCTGTAAGGTCAGAAAACACCACGACTTTGATTTTCTTTGGTCTCATAGAAATCTCTTGAGTAGTATAAGGCAATCTGGGGACTCCATCAAGACATAGCTGTGATTTTGTAGCTAAGTCATTGTCATTCTTCACTCCTGAAGATGCACGTGCAAGTCCTTTTTTCTGCATGGGAAGTAGCTGTGTGTAAACTATCATCAGAACACATTTCTTTATTTGATTTCATCCTTCTGTTGCCCATCGGTAGTTCTCAGGGCTTTATATCATGTGCCATACCTCTTTACAAAACTACCAACTCTTGGGAAAACAGGAAGAGTACAAGGTGTGTATTCAGCTGTCTCACACAGAGAGCATCCTACATCCAAGTGAACCCAAATAAAGCTTTCTATGGCTGGCTGCTCTCCACTTTCAGCATCACCTAACGCCTTAACGCCAGGCAATGGCAGACCCAAAACCTGAGACGTGAAGAGAAGATGCCAGGAAAATAAAAGGGGCGAGAAAGGAAGGCACGAGCAGTGCATAAGGACACTGGAACTCCCAGACTGGATAAGAATCTGCCTAGTCTAATACCTCCTGCTAAGCCGTGGTGAACCCAAATCCTTCAAAGAAAAATGCTATTAATCCCACTAAACACTAGCAATGACACTGATTCCTAAAGCTTTTTAATCAATAGCTCTTCCTGAGTGTATGCTGGCACGAATATTTCAATTCCAGGTCTTCTTATCTACACCACGATGAATTTACCTATATTTGAGCAACATACACTAGCAGCTTCTGTCTGCATCGGGTACCAGAACAACTGGAATTTCTTTACATTTCTCACCTCTGTATCTAACAAAGCATTATCTTTTTGTAGCTCCTCATGGGACACATTAATGTGATCTCTGCTTGCTGATGTTCTTTGGAGACTTGGGAAGTTATTACAATGGCTTGTAAACTCTGATTTTGAGTCAGGCAACCCCTGGGGAGGAAACAACAGGAGTTAGCGGATGTAATACACCCTTAACTACCAGCTCAGAAAAAACTCTCTCCTCTCAAACGTCCAAAAACCTCTTAAAAACAAGAAGAGAATTTCAAACAAATGCAAAGAGCTCTTTGCATACACGAACTCATAGCCCATCGCTGACATTGACAAGAACAAAAATATTACCCAATTTACTCGCCCCATTCTATGGGTTGGACACCCTGACAAACACAACATTGAACAACCTCAAATCTTGACCTCCAGGTGTGTATCACCCATGAGAACCCGATGATTTCATGCCAAGCTAATTTTGAGCACTCTATTGGTAAACAATTCGTCCCAATACAGCTGCTCTACCAAAAGGGAATGAATCCATTTGTGAAGTCAGGAATCCCACCAAACATATGCAAAGTCATCTACTTTAAAGACCGTTATGGTCTAACGCAGGCCACTGATTTTATCTCATGGTCCCCTTGATGAAAAACTAGTCCTCTCCTTAGGCAAAACCACCAGCCAGCTGGTGGCTGAATCACAACCAAACTTGCCGGGATGTATGATTTGGATTAAAAGGTCCCTGGACCAGGAGCAGATTGAACTATTGGGATGCAAAGGTTAAAGAGCGACTCTTCCCATTTTCCCTATCATCCCCCAAATCAGACAATTCCTTTTCATGTGCATATTCATAGGCTGACCTAGCCTCTTCCTAAACAGCTCTTTGGCAAGGCTTGGTCCACATCCCGAGCTTTTGCAATGTGAATTTGTTGCCTAACAGCACTGCAAAAGTCCTGTCCTCTAGATGCCACTGTTCCTCCAGCAAGGCTCTTGTGCATATGCAGTTGCGTGAACAGTTCAGGACTTTCATTGTTTTTTACTTACGTTCAAGGAAGTGATATGACTCACATCTGGTTTAAGGCCTCTCAGAGTGCTAAAAAATGGGTTTTGTAATAGATGTAAACCATTCCTTTGCCAGACTCCCTCAGGTCCCCCTTGTCTGCCTGATCCAGGCCACAGATCTGCAGGTCTCCTAAAGTTTTAGCCTAATTTTCAGCCTCTATCCTGCCTATGCCTGCACTAGTCCTTGTGCAATTTTGCTGGCATTACACACTCGCTCTCCTATGGCCCAGCTGGAAGACAAGAGCACCAGCAACTCTCCCAGCAGAGACAAACCCACCAGAACTCTATCGAGCAGTTCAACTGCTTCAAGCAAAGTGTAGAGAGGTCCTTGGGGCATGTAACAAAAAACAGCGTCGGGATCCCAGTGAGCTGCTCATGCAGACTTCTGTGACTCTTGGGTGTTCTGACTCCTTATCATGCCATGTTTTGGTTAAGAATATTAAGGTGCCTCGTGTTAAACAGATTCAGAATTAGCCCAACCTCAGAAAAGCGGTTGCTGCTAACAGGTCACCATGATGTTGCTCTGCAGGGAGGCCTTGGCTCAAACCTACAAGTACCCTGTCACGTTGTGACACAGAGAGATGAAGGCTCATGATCACGAGCCTTACGGTCACAAATAACTCTGCAATGAATACCTAAGTCTGAAAACTTCCACTCTGCCCTCTAGAGAAGGGGGCTTTGGCTACAAAGTTTGAATTACTGGTTTTTCATTAGATTCACAGAAAGGAAAAATAAATTATGGAGCTAGAGACAGTTCCATTAAAGCAGATGGATTTAAAACCATCTGCCAAAGAAGCTTTCAAACTGGCTGGACTAGATAAATGCATCAAGAGAAGTCAAGAAACGCACTTGGGGGGCAACTGGGGATGTTTTACGGAGTCATCCAAAGGCAACTGCCTCCTGCAGAGAGCCCCACATACCTGGCTGCCCAGTACCACCTTCTCAGCCTTCAGATCTTCTCGTAACAGTTCAAGCTCAGATGCAAGTTGCTTTCTCCGTTCTCTCCGCTCTCCCAGCTGACTTCCCAACTTTTCTATTGTTTCCTGACAGCTTTCCAACATCTGGAACAAGCAAAATTAGGAGTCACTTGCTAGAATAAATGATGCTGCAGAAAAGAGAAACAAATTGCAGAAAACGTGTCTTCTAGAAAACAAGGATAGGAAAAAAAGTTGCCAGCAGGATTCCTGCAGCTTATACCCAGGGCTGGCTGGACATCTCTGAAGGCCTGGAGCCTCCACCTGACCCAAGATACCTTGGGAAGGTCCTCTCCCACATGTAACAAGCTCTGTCTGGCTTATACCCCTGGCAGGTCCAATTGTCTGGCTGGCAAGTAACAAATCCACAGCAAAGCCAGCCCCAAACCAGCTGGGAAACAGCCTTGTAAATGTACCTGCGTGCTGCCTAGGTTTCACTAAACCCTAAACAAGAATCAAGCACCTTTACACATGTAATCTTCACCCTCACCGGGGAGTCAACAAGCTCCTCAGCTTGCAGGGCTGAATGCAAGACAATCTTGTAAGAGAGATGAGTTATCACAGAGATCATATTGGCACGTTAGCTGCCTTCCTCCAAAGACATCCATCTGTCTTACCTGAGCTAATGGCTACAAATTCTCAGAAGATGGTGACAAAGAGCATTCACAGGAGATGCTCATTTAATGTGTTTTTAAACAAAACAATTTACTTGCCAAGGAAAACCTCTTACCTCTTGCATCTCTTGTGCTCCAGACGATGCCTGCTCTTCCCCATTCATCTCAGTTTTGTTCTTCTGCACTTCAAGTAACTCTGTTTCTAAACTTGTGATCTTAACATAGACAAACCACAAGTTAAACGCAAACCAGTACTCACAGCTAGTACTAAATGCACAACTACTACTAAATTTCTCCTTGTGCTGCTGTTACAGAATTAGGCCCATGTTTGGAAGCAAGGAGTAGGAGGGGACGTGGACAGCCGCCAGTGTGGGCGAGCTCCAGCTCACATCTTTCATCCTGCTGCTTCAAAGGGTGAAGGAGTCGTCCAAGGCCAAGTCAGAAAATAAAAGAACCCCACTCCACAAAAGGAGAGAAACGACCCAGACACATGGTGAAAATTCAAGGACTCCACAGCTTGTGGCCCTTCTATGCACTGCTCTCCCAACACGGAGGACCCCGTGAGACCCTGATTTATATCGTGGGCCATCCTCCTCTCCCATGCTGTTGCAGTGCCCACTCCCCTGCAGCTGATCCCATCCGAGCAGATGTTCGACCTGGTCCCCCAGGACTTGTCCTGGTCCCTCCACTGCTCAAAGGAGCTTGTAACTCCCTCCTGCAAGGCTCCGAGGACTCGACTTGAGCCCGCCAAACGCTGACCTCCGTGCTTCTCCTGGCAGAGAAGAGTTTGTCTGGACAAGTGCTCGCTCTGCATTTGCACCATCTCACGCCGAGGCATCTGCCCTTGTGGAGGGATCTCGTGGGAACGATTATTAGTCCTGCAGTTTTAAAGGGCTTAAAGGAGCTAGGAGCAGTCCAGCTTCTCCCCCCGATTATGGTTCCTGCAGACCCTTTTGCAAAATCCGTGTCTTGGCACTCACAGCCACTCTGCTCCGCCGCCAGCCAGCACGGCATCCAGCAGCCTTTCTTTTCAGCTCCTTACGCTCAGAAGAAAGTTTGTGCTGGTTTTCTTATTTCTAAACCACCAAGGTGGCCTCCTTAACTGCCTGAGCTGGGCTTTCACTGAACGAGGCTGCAGAGCAAGTGGGGACACTGGAAGGAGACGAAGCCCAGCTGCAGATGAAATCCAGCATCATCTGTACACAGCACGCACCGTACCCGTACAGGCAACATCCATCGCTCCACTCACACAGACGAGTGTACAGTGAAGCACACAAGATGCCTTACGCCTTTCTCACCCTCCTTTCTCCGCACTTATTCGGAGATCATTTTTCATTCCTTTCCAACAGGAACCCAAAGCCAAGTCTCTGCCAGCCCCAGTCCATTTAAAGTGGTTACAAAGCAGCGTGTCAAAGCCCAGGAGCTTTGCTTTCACTGACAGGCTTCAGGCACAAGACGGATCTCCTGAGGCTCCCAGCAGGGAACGATCTCTAACAGAGGAAAGCTGTCGTGGTATTGTTTTTTTAAGACAGATGATGTTACCCAACCTAGGTGTTAAAAGCAAATCGGTGGGCTGAAACACTCAGGCCTCTTAACAGAAGAGCTAGAGGGCAATAAACCCCCCTGCTCTTGCATGACAAGAGGATAGTTTGGGGTTCAACAAGACTTTGGAGTTCTGGAAGGGATCTCAAAGGTAAAATACACCTCCCTTCCACACCCCTCAGCCAACCTTTGGTTGTGAAGCTGATACCCAGCTATGCATTTCCATCATTTTGCTTATTTTTCCTCCAAGCCACTAACTTTCAAGCATTTAAGTTGGGCTCGTCATTCTCGTGCCAACAGCAAAACAATACTCACATTGTATCCTGCTGTCCTCGTTCCGAGTCAGTGGCCTAATCAGCCAAGATTTTTGTAGGCATGCCAAAACAGAAAAGACTTCCAAGCCCTTCTCACATGAGGCAGGCTGGCAAACACCCAGCGGCGCTGCGTTCTCCGGGCTCCAGCACACCTGCCTTCGTGCAGTCCTCCCCTCATCACCTCCAAGGCACCCAAAAGCCCCCGGGAGATGAAGGGTGCAGCTCGAGAGCCCTCCATCTGAGCAGATGCTGGATCTCACCAAGAGTTAACCCACCTCCTCTTCCATCCCACAGTCTGCCCGTCTCTCCTCCGTGGCCCTGCACGCCTCATTTCTGTCGTTTTTTCAGCTACAGCGGCTGCCAGGCCCATGCCAGCCGAAATGCCTTGCATCTCCTTGGCTACTCGGCGCTCCCCGCTGCATTCACGCTGCGTCCCCCAAAGCGGCGTTCCCAGGGATCCGTTTAACAACGCATTGAGCAAAGAAGGGATTTCTCCAAACTGAAAATGCATTTTGTTTGATTCGGGGGGGGGTTGTGTTTATTCTACTTCAGTGAGAAAGTGAGAAACATTTTATTGTGTGCTGAACAAGCCCTGATTTAAACAAAAGCACAGCCGTGGTGGGCAGACCTTTTACCATTCCCATCAGAGCGTCTGTCCTTGGCTCCTCAGCTACACGCTTAGAAACATGATGTCTGCTGGCATCCTTCATCAAGATATTTGAACATGCCTTCAGTCTGTTTCACTGTATTTAGAGACTTTTCCCTCACAGCCAGAGGCTACCGATGAGCAATTAATCTTTTCTTCCTTTGAACAATTAATCTTGGAGGTGTATGGCTACTTCAGCATTCACACGGGTTACGCCGTCACGCTTGTGCGATCTCCTACATCGTGTTTTACCACAACAGCAAGTGTACGGACGTGTCTGAGCACCGCTCACTCCTGACTGAAAACCTGTGCGTGCCCTTCCTTCTCACCTCCAAAATCCAGGGTCCTCTAGGGACACTACGGACTGGTCCGGCTGCCTGGCAGTCCAAGATCACTGCAGAGGGCATCTCTTAACCACAGACAGAGGGGAGAGGGCAACTCAGCCCAAGGAAGGAAGAGCTTTGGCCAGACAGCAGGGCTTCAGCCAAAGGAAAAGACCTCCTCAGCCAGCCTTTTTGGGGAGAAGCCCACCTACCCATCAAGCAAGACCAACTTCTGGCTTCCTCTGTTCTCTCTGGCTATAAAATCTCCAGCTGCCCGGTCTGTGAGGGATCACAGGCCCTGGTAGTGATGCTGCACAAGTGCTGCAAACAGTATTTTCCCTGGGGGCAAGCAGTGACAAACCAGTCTGTAAGCGCAGGACCACCTCCAGAGGGACGGAGGAGGCTAAAGACCACCCTGACAAGGGCAGCATCAGGCTGAGAAGCTTCAGCAACAACTTAATCCTTGCTCAAAACATGGATGGAGATGGCTCTGCAGGTGTTGCAAGGAGGCCTCCGATGTTGCCATGGTTCTGGTAAACCAGATAATCAACATGGTGCTTCACCTCTGCCATTTCCCAGAGGTCCCCTGACTGTCACATGCAAATGACTCCAAATAACAAAGACTTTCTATCAATCTCCTAAAGTCAAAGGATGATCTGAGTGGACTTGTCCTATTAACAGGAAAAGATCCAGATTGCCCTGGGATGAGGGTGCCCAAAATCAAGTAGGACACGGGTTACGAAGAGACTGGTGAGGTCACGTCTTGATCAAGATGGAGCAGAGCTTCTCCAGATGGATCAGCTTACCGCAGCTCTTCAAAAAGATGCATCCAGCCATGCCTTCCCCATTCAACAGCAGATGCTGCACCAAGAGATAGCAGGTGATGGGAGAAACTCACTGTCCCCTCAAATTTGTTATTTTCAGCAGGGCTGTCCCCAGGCAGTGCAGATCATGGCCCCCCACACCCAGAATTGCCTTGGTGTTCCACACACGGGCTGACACATCTCCGAGATGCTGTGCTCGGGGAAAAGCCAGAAGTGCAATCTTTTGTCACCAGCATGCTTAACTGGGGACCTCTCCTGGGATCAAGGAGCATCAGTGTCCCACACTGACCATTTTCATCTGTTGGACAGGTCTGGAGAGGGGTTAGGGATTCAAGTCAAAGCCTGGATTTCTGTCATGGGTGCCAGGTTAAGGGACAAACTCATGGACTTCAGGAAAAACCTCTTGCCTCTCTTCTGAGCTTCAAGAGGACTTGTGGCTTCCTGGAACTTGCTCTTTAGCAGGAACTGCAGGCAGAAGAAAACCCTGTCCAATGTCAAAAGGCAGTTCCTGCAGGAGACAGACGCTGAAGCTCGTCAGGAGCACTGATGCCATCCAGGACAGCCTCTCAGAGGAGATAACAGCTTCCAAGCTACAAGACGTTCAGAAGAAAGAGCTCCAGAGGAAAAAGATGCAACTTGAATTTGAAACAAAGAGGCTTTCCTTCAGCTCAGCCAAGAAAGTGAAGGGTGCACAGCCCACAGGTACAGAAAGGCTGTAGGGGAAGGGAGGTTGCCTGATCTCACTCCTGGGGACGCAGGAGGTACATTAGCTAGTTAACTCTGCTTGCCCAAGCACCAGTGAGGGGGGACAGAAGCTGGAAAAGGCAATGCTGCTGTAACACTGGGGGATTCTGCACCTCCAGGCAAGCATCACTTACTCACTGCTGGAATTTTTTCCTCCTTTTCCCCTTTTTTCTGAAACCAGCAGATTTTGCCAGTTGTATTTCTTGTCAAACTAAACAAAGAAGCATGCAGGTTTAGAACAAACATCATTCTATTTTACCAATCAATATGTAGAGAGAAAAGCAGCTAGAATTAAACAAAACCAAACCTCCTTTCATTCCTTCCTTACCTTCCGATGAAGTCCCTCCACCTCACACTCAAAATGTTCCTTCTCCTGCTTGGTTTGGATCTGTGTCTCTCCCAGAATTGATTCCAGCTCTTCATTGCGCTCAACCAAATCCTCGTGCTCCTGCTCCAGTTTCTGCAGCTTGTGAAGGAGCTGTGAATTCCTGCCCTCGATGTTTTCAATCACCTCTCGGCACCTACACACCAAAGACCGACTTCATTGAGGCTAGAACTGCTACGTAAACACATCGACACACATCCAAACCACTTACAACTGGCAAGGAAAAGCCGATGCGTTTTTCACTATGGAATACTTCTGTCCTGCTAATTTCAACTCCTGCATCCAGCATGACCTGCGCCTGCTCTTATTTAGGTGGCGATGCACGGGAATTAGTGGTGACGGACTCTGCACAAGTAATGGTGAAGGTCTGGGGGGAAAACTGGTCAGGCATGAGGATGCTAACAGCAGAGAGACAATGGCAAATTCAACTGCTTGCGGTGAGGGAACAGCCTTGGGCAGTAGAAGGGAAAAGAGAGTCAGAGAGATGGGATCAGACCCCCTTTCCTCCTTGAACCTGCTAGAAGAGGCGCAGCAGCTTCCCAAGCAGGCCACAGAAGAACGAAGCTTTGACTTCCCTTAACAATCCCAGTTTACATGTTTAAGTTCGAAAACCAAATGTTTTGGTACATCCCTGGACAGCAATGAAATCCAGAGAAATCTTCCCAGCAGCAAAACAGTTTTGAAAACAACACTTTTGTCTGCAGAGAGCTACAAAAGCCCAACCCTGTTCTTTTAGGAAATCAACAAAGCGGAGAAAGCGTCAGAAAACAGCCCACATTCGTGATACCAAGGGCCAGACACCCATTCAGGACTGCATTACCTCCAAACTTTCTGATTTGGGAGCAGAAGAACAAAGTTAGTACCAAAGAGTATTCTAAAGAATCCAATACCTAAATCCACTCAGCAAGACAGAATACCAGCAACCAGAGCGCCAGATAAGCCACCGTGAAAATACAACAGATGAAGTATTTCTACGCTGCTCACCTTTTATGAAGTGTTTCACTACCCTGATATCTGTCCTCTTGATCTGAGCCAGCTTGGCCTGAAACATAGTCTCCTTCAATCCTCCCTTCATCCTTTGTGCCCTGTGTCTCAAGAGAAAATGAAAAGTTAGCACATAATTAAGACTGAAATCTCAGCACAATGTGATTCCAAAGCTACTCGAGTCTCTCACAACCAGAAAACATGAGCTACATCACCTATAGCTATCGGCATTAGACAACCCACCAGCCACAGGAGCAAAGCCCCCCCAAGACCCATAATAACACGAAGGCACTAGTGGGTATTAGCTTACGCCAACGGACATGCTCTACACGTGAGGGTATCTGTCATGCCCAGCATAACTCCTACGTCACACCAGCACAGGATGCACTCGCGCATACAGAGAAAGGAAAGCACAAGCGTTTCTGCACTACAAGCTGTGCGTCTTCATTTATGGCATGGGGCTGAAATGCCGGTTTGCTTAGTTTGCTTTCTAGAACGTCAAACAAAAAGCCCTTGAAAATACCTGCAGCGAGGATGCTGCGACTTCTTCAGTCTCGCCGGGCGCAGGCAATGGAAGTCCTTGCTTCTCACTCTTCTGATACTCACAGATCTCCTCTTTGAGCTGTTCAACCTTCAGGAGGAAAACACTTGCTTTTATTTTTGGTGAATGTTCACCTTGCTTAGAGAATTAAGATTTCTCTCAATTAGATGTAGATAACCTGCAGATTCATGAATATTAACCACTCAGCTTGAGGGATTTGTTGAGACCACGTGGCTGCTCCAGCCGGCTGGCCTCAAGACTATTGAAAGAGGCAAAGAGCAGTAAAAGGGGGAATTCCGGGCTGCATTAAAGGGTAAGTCATTTTTCTGCATTTATTTCAATTACTGATCATGCACACGTTGTACACCCCCTTATACTGAAGGGGACCGAGTGCAGAGGGGTAGACAGATTACAACCACTATTTCTGAGGACACCTTTTAGTCTTTGCTATTATCGACAGGATCAATAAAATATTACTATTATTAGCAGGTAACTGTTCACTCCACACAAACTTACTCACTCGCACACTCACTCTTGGCTACCGGTGGGAGCAGTAGCTGGGAGGCCAACCCCAGCCATTTACTCGGAAGTGCAGGGTCACACCGCCGTGGCTTCTGGATGGATGTTCGAGAAGTCCTGCGGTCGGTGCTCACCGGCATCAGATGCAGATGTGATCCTGTACTCTTCAAGCGCACCCAGCAGCACAGGCGGATGCCATCTGAGCTTCACGCAGTCGATGCCAGGGACCTTGCACAGGTTCAGCGGACCATTGGTGTCCCAGGTTTGTCATTTTTTGCAGATTTAACAGCACTGCTGGTCTCTGGAGCTATCAGTCCTTGCAAAGCTTTCACACACCACCATCTCAGCATGCATTTTCCCTTTCTTCAGCCTCCATCCACACCCAGAGGCACCGGCAGAGCCCACTCGCACAGACTCGCTTACACCCCACAGACGTCGAATCCTGCCCAGCTAAGGCTCAGCACTCCAACCGGTGGAGCACACGGCGGGGACGAGGCCGGTCTCCCACAGGCCACCAAACCAGAGCCAACTGGCCAGCCCGCTCCTCACTCTGCTGCCCACAACTCACAGGCAGGGGGGGAAAAAAAAAATATATATATATACACACTTCAGGATGTAGAATTTCTGTGGCTCGTAATCAAGTACACTTTCAGCTTCTACAAAATAAAAATCGTGGTTTTCTAACTTCTATGCCAACAGTTAAACCTCGTTCCTAAGGAATAAAGGTAATTTGCTTTTAGCTTAACAATATGGTTAGTTGGAAGTGATCTCAGTCTGGCTACATTTTTTTTCTGTACAGAGAAAACAATACCTTACTTGTATCTGTATATTTTTGTGTATATATATTTCTTTACACATATATATATATATGTGTATATACACGTGTATGTATACAGTGACTGAAAGAAGCAATGTCCTAAAGCAAAGAAAACGTTATTTAGAAAAAAAAGTTAACCAAGGAATGTCAACTAAATTACAGAATATTTTTTTGCAGACCCAGAAGCAGACTGTCCTGTAAATACAAGGTCTGAGATTACAGATATGCTTAGATGCTGTGCTAAGGAAGAACCAGCAACTTTTTTAAATGCAAGGAACAGAACTACACGAATGTGAATAAATGATATTCAAGAAAGTAAGTCTTTGATATTATTTGAAAGAGATATTCTCAGAGATACTTACATTAATTTAAAAATACTCATTTTAATCCAAGAGAACTGCAAGGCAGCTACTGAGCTTTCCATGCTAGGATGGCATAAGTAATTATAGGCTGCTGGCAACCAATTATAGGCTGCTGAAGGACTGATATAAAGAATTTAAGAGTTAAGATCAGAAACAGAAGTTGTGCCAAATGACACATTTTAACAGGAAACATTGTTATATTCATTCACTATCGGCAATCTCAGTAAGGAACTATCTCGTTGATGAAGATTATTGCATTTAGAGAATCCTAAATTTATTATGTCAAGCATTTAACTAATAGTAACGTAATAGTAAGTAATTCACTTAAGAAAGCCCCCACAAAATGAAAAGAAATGTTTATCTTCTACTGAGCAAATCAGCGTAGCCACATTAAAAAGCCAAAGAGGCTGAGATGTATCAAAACATGAGCATAAATTTTAAATTGTTTTTAAAATAGCTAGTATTGGGTTTTAGTCTAAACTTACTCACTGTCCTTACTAACAGTCCCTAAGAAAAGGTAGAAATGTTGTTTACCCTCTTTACCCACTTGATTTTCTGCAAACATTGGCTAGTAACAGAAAGCATCAAGCTGACCCTGTCCAGCGGGCACACTAAAACATCTGTTTCGGGGCCCCACGCTGCAAGCCCTAAAGCCCGTACTCAGCTGGAGCACGCACAGCCCCCTCGGTGGCCAGCGAGGCATCAAACTCTTCCTGCGCTGAAGGATGCTATGAGAGATGGAGTTTTTCAGGGCTGCAGTAACAGCAGCTGCATAAAAACACTCTTTGGATATTTATTCTGCCCGTTTCCCAAATTTTATTGCTCCATGAGCCATGGAACATCAGAACCACGGCTCTGGAAAGACTCGCTATAGAAAAGAGCGGGGAAAGAGAGAGGCAGGGCAGGTGAAGGAGCAGGACTGACCATCAGGAGCCAGCCCAGGAGCATCACCCACGCAGAGGTTCGTGGGTGCCACGGCAGACCAGATCCACCAGCAGGAGATGAGTACTCACCAGATCGAGGAACGCTTTCCTTTCCAAATCGAGCGTTTGGACCCGTGCTCGCAGCGCCAGGATTTCCCTGTCCAGTCTGCTGTTGTGCTCCATGGCCTTCTGTAGCTCAGTCGGGTCTGCGCAGAACAGAACAAACAGGTCACCGACGCTGCTTTGGAGCTTGACCTCCACCAGGCTCAGCGCGGGGCTTTCACATGGATAAGGGTTCTGAAACGGCATCGCCCTCCCGCACAGGCGTACGTGTGCAAGAGCACAGAAGGGAGCTCCGCAAACGCACGGGAACACGTTCTCTTACTCCCAGAGTAGAGGTTTGTGGGTCTGGAGATCCAGACTCAATAGCAGTGCTGTGTTTGTTACAGGAGCGCAGTAGTCTCTCCATAGTTATTCCAGGGATTCAGTTTACCTCTAGATCATGGAAAATGCCCCACCTCAGATATTTAGGCATGGGTTTCACAAACAACTAGGGTAAGCTTTGAAAAACCCAAACAGCTGTATTTCTTACTTTCATCATAAAATTCATAACTTGCTACAAGAAGAAACACAATCACAGTTGACGTTATCGGTGTTGTGCTAGCATTAATGTTCGTGAAATGGCCAGTACAGTAAAAATTATGGTTGTATACCAACCCTTCCAGTCTGAATCAATAAACATACGCAACTCTCACACCATTTAATGCAGACTATCTAGTATTTCAAGTGCAAGAAATAGGAAAAGATGTTTGTATTAGGAGCCCATCGACAGAAACGTGTCCTTGTACACACCAGTATCCTAATGAAAACTAGTGAGAAGACAGTTTTCCTTTCAGAAAAGGTGAACAAAGATTTTTCCCTTTTCAACTTAATGCTGGGCACAGGAAATTTCAGCTTAAATTTGACTTTTATTCAGGCAAAAATAAAAACATATCTTCTTTCTTGGTCTCAATCTGGCAAAAAAACCAAAACCAAAAACAACCCACAACCCCAAACCCCTGTTTAAAACAAGGATTTTGAAATTGGATTTTCAGTTTTGTAACTTAAAATAAAAGGCAAGGCACACCTTCTACTGAAGCATTCATTCTGCTGAAAAGCCCATTTACCACTAAGAAAGCCTTGATAAAATTCCAGATCTTCTCTGCTTGTAAATAGCATCACTTACCGCTCTCCTTCCATTTGTCCACCCCTTCTTCCCAGCTCTCAGGCGGTCGCAGGGCTGACCACGAGGCCGATTCTACAAGGATAACAAAGAGACAGTTTTGCCGTGGCAGTCCATTTGTATGCTTCTGAACGCTAAACTCTGCAACAATTTTAATGCACTTTGTTAGATACAACGTTGAAGGAAAACTAAAGAAAAAAAATTAAAGCCGCAGGCAGCTAGGCACACAATTTAAAATCTCTAATCACCAAAGACCCAATAACTGGGCTACAAACTGGCCAGCAAAAATCTTGTATTTTCGCTTCAATGCAAGCAAGCAGCTGCAAGTTATTATTGAACCAAAATACACTGTTTAAGTGGAGTTATATTAAAGATCAGACATTTAATTTTAGGTTTTTATTAGAAAATCAATTTATGTATAGAGCAGTTGGCTCTGAAGCTCATCGGGACGAGAAGGCATGCAGATATACATCATTGGGGAAGGCACGAAGATGTTATAACACTAATTTTGCACACTGATACTCACAGCATAATAAACCACACAGACATAAGAAGCATCAAACCCTTACTCACAGTTTGGAAGGCCTTATATTCATTTGATACTTAAGAAGTTTATAAAACACAGATTTCCCCACACAGGCTACGATCCACTGAGAGGAGTCGCCTGCTGCAGCCCATCCGTGATCTGGAGAAGCAGTACTGTTCGGAGGCTGCAACACAACGCTTGCTCCATCCCCAGGGACACGTCTGTATCAATCAATACACAAAGCAGATGCCCGCAGAGTGCTCGTTTCCCTGTCTTTGATTAAAAGGCTGTAAATGATGGTTTTGGAGGCTGGCTAGAAGGTTTAGCTAGGTCTGAGTGTTGTGCGTGAGCTGTGAGGTCAGCATCGCGAGCCGCGATTCACACATAAACCCTGCCCAGGTGGTACCAGTCTCCTCAAGTGAATCAGTCTCTGCAAAGGCACATGGGGCAGGAATATGTTCTCTCACCACGTTTTGCTGTTCTCCACTGAAATTCTGCGTCGCGGATTTTGGGACAACGTAAGTAACCCAGAGAAAAGGCATCCAGAAAAGAGTGTTTTGCTCAGGAAATCTCCTGTAGGAGGTAGCAGTGAAGCACCACTCCAACAGAGGCTTTATCAAGTAGTTTGATTTCCCTCCAGAAAACTCTTTATTTTTACAGTCAGTATTAAAAAAAGAAAAAAATAATGCTTAAGGGCTGGTCAACAACAATTATTTCAATAAGGAGGTTAAGCAAATATTAGCAGTGATAAGAATCTAACGATTCACTTCAAGACTGCTGATAAGCTCCGGTTGTGAGCACTTGCTAACGGCTCCTAACGAGGCAGCATCCTAAACACAGCATCCGAAGAGCCTAGAGAGAGTGGTGCAGCTGTGCTAACACTGAACACGGTATGTTCGCCACTCTGTTTCTGGACCAAGTCACCATTTCCTCTCCCTCCCCTCCTAGGGCATCAACCTGCATATGAGCCAGGGAGAGGGAGTCAGTCAAGACACTGCTGCTGTAATCACGGATCAGATAACCCCACGTCTCAGATTTCCCCACTCAGAATTAATTGATTTGTGACTGCTAATGACTGCATTCAGATCCCCTAGGTACCAGGCTAACGTCTGACACTGATTTTTCCACATTACAAGCACACAGGACACAGGACAGCCTGCCTCCAGCTCCCCTGGGTGAGAAGTCCAAGGGGTGGGCTAATTGCAGGCCAGTAATTAGGAGTGGCCACAAGAGAAGCACTCACCTATTTTGCTCTCCTCCTTTCTTTGTGCATCCAGCTCATCTGTCAACCTCTGAATCTCTTCCTGGGCCATCATCAGCCTCTGTGTGGCCTCATCCAGATCTCGTTCAAGTCTTGCACGTGATGCTTGTTCCCTCTCCAGCTCTTCCCTGTAGAACTGAAACACAAGGGCTAATGCTGCAGCGGAAAGGAGATAACCCTCCCAGGGATGTGACCCAAGGCAGGACCCCCTCCACGCTATTCCTGACCCACCAGAACGAGGGAGACAACACAAACAGAAAGCAAGTGAGCTCGGGGAAGCCACTGCAGAGGCAGAAGACAGACACGCAGTGGATAACCCTCTTCACCATGGACACATGCCAATAAGCAGGTGCTGAACAGCATGCTGTGGCTGTTTTCCTGGCTCTGTTTTTCCCTCCTTGAGACAATACCGTTAGTTACGATGCATTTTCAAACACATAATATACGAGGTTTTCCAAGCAGAGGGCTCCACCACACCCCGTGAGAGCTTCTCCAAGGACAAGTCAATTCTGTACATTGGTGGTCCTGTGGCTGTTGTGAGAGCTAGCCCCAAGCCACCCTGGCACTGCTAACCTCCTCTTACAGCCTGCGCTTGATCCGGGAGCGCAGGAGAAAGACAGTGATTCTGCAGAAAAGTCATTTCAGCTGATATAAAAAGAGCTATTCCTCACCCCCTGGACTTTGGTCCACTCATTGGAATGGGCTGCCCAGGGCGGTG
>NW_009635776.1:0-9805 GCF_000690535.1 Cariama cristata | reverse complement strand
GATGCTGTGATTCTGTGTGACTCATCTCCAATGACAC
This sequence comes from Cariama cristata, assembly GCF_000690535.1. Lineage (NCBI taxonomy): Eukaryota > Metazoa > Chordata > Aves > Cariamiformes > Cariamidae > Cariama > Cariama cristata. The sequence continues at coordinate 9,768 of NW_009635776.1, read as the reverse complement.
TTCTTTGACATATCATTAAAGGCAGATGAGCGCTTACGAGCCAGCCCTGACCCAAAGCTGGTGAGATGTTAACCCTGACCCTCCGCAGAAACAATTAACCCATGCGGCAGCACCAGGCCAATGTGGTGGCACACCCTGAAGTTCAGAGCTCCCTCGCATCCCATCAGCTAGAAACAATAAAAAACCCCTCACAGCGTGCTCAAGAACAGACCCACTGCTTGAAATCTCAACTACGTGCCATGTCACCAGCAAGAAAACGTGCAAACATATTACCTCATTCATTGTCTCTCCGGTATGCTGCGTGGGTTCACGTTGTTGTTGGAGTTCATCTTCTAACGTCTGATGAATGTGATCAAACTCATCCTTGCACAGAAAGAGATTTTAATAAATCAATACCACCAGAAAGCACGCTGCCATGCATCCCTCAACACCAGCGTACAGGATTTTCAGTTTGAACATATCTTGATTAGATGGGGGTTTGTAATCATACCTTATATTTTAAGAGAATGTTTCATCCAGAGTTATCCCAAATCCTTGTGAAAATCCCTCAGTTGTCTCAGCTAGTACTGGGCAGTCTGCGGGTTCGCTACCTTTTTTTTAAAACCTGTGATCTCCTTGGCATCTTCCTTTTAGAGCCTGTGGGCTCAGCTTTGCCCAAAGACACGTGTTGATGCCAAGTATGCTCGACTCACTTTTATCAGAGTAATGCTGGGTTACTTCCCCATGTCCCTCTCTTTTGAGCCGCCTATCGAGCTAACAGATCCCTGTTCCCCGGCAGCCTGCACACATGAACTAGCATCACTCAGGAGGTTAGTTGCCATTAATATTTTGCACCTTGGCTCTGCAGATGTGACCGTGCTTGTACATGCCATGCCTTCTACCAGAACTCAGAAAGCATTTCCCCACGTCTGTATCAGAGACAATTACACAAACACCCATTTTTGTACCCTGGCTTTTTGCATTAGCAAGGATGCGTCAAAAAAAATCAATTATGCTTGAGCAGCCTAGCTAAAAGCTGCATTCACTTCTGTAACAGACAGGAACGTGTCTGGACCTTCCGTCTAAGAGTGAAACAAGTACGTAACAGGTCATTTGGGAATAAGAAAGGCTACACGTTCCAGTAAACAGAGTAACAAGAGCAATTAACCTATTAACCTGTAACACTGCTGTGACTCTAACGATTCTCTAAAACAAGTGTGATGCTACCCGAAACAATGGCGTGCTCAGTCAACAGTTTCCAGTTCACAAGGACAGACAGCAATGACATCATCTGGGGAGAATAAACAGTCCGCTTTAGAGAAACTGTTTTCCTGACCTCCAACGTATCTTTCACCTCGTTTTAAAAACACAGGGGAAAAAAAAAAGGTGTCCAGTATAAGAACTGCAGAGAAGTTGTGTTTGATTAGAAATGAGGAGCGTTAAGCTTATAACGTGTTTTGGTCACGCAAGAATACATTTTCCTTTAACAAGTCTCATTCCTCTAAATGGCCGCATGAAAAGTGGGTAAAAGTCAGGTATTTACAGGCCTGCCCACCTACCAGGGGACTCTGGCACCAGGTACCAAGTAAACTCGGCATTGTTCTTCACATGCAGACAGCCTGTATTATTTCCACGTACAAGATTTTGCCTTGGCTCTGTCCTACACCCAGCCCAGCTGCAACAACACTCTCTCCATCTTTACCCAGCACCAGTCTTGTTACCGAACCACGTTCATTACGGGATCGTTAGAAGGAACGGTCCTGGGAGAGGACTGCCGTAAGTCAGCTGCATCCTCAGACGGACGAGCTCCGTGCAAGAAGGTTCAGGTTCAACACCAGACTTGCAGGCATCTCTATCCTTCTTTTGCCCTGGCCGTGGCACTGAAGGAAGAGCAAATCCATTCTCACCCAGTAAACCCTCGGTCGCAGGTATGGTTAACTGGCATTCCACTGGAAGCTTACAGCTCCGCTTCCCCTTTTTAACTGCAGTGAGGTTTCCATTACACTGCTTCGTAGGGGAAAAAAAGGGTGTGTTTGCAGCAAACATCTATATCAAGTGACAGACATTCAGGAGTATGTTATTCAGGATTTGCAGAGAGGCATTTTCTATCCACGAGTGGGAGACAGCACATCAGCGAAGTTTCTCTGCCTCACTGCAAACAGATTCTTTGGCTCCGAGGTGGATAGTTACATCTGAAGGTGTTACTGTGCCATGGATGAAGCCTGAACGACAACCAACCCTACAACAGTTAGGCAGACTAGGGCTCTGCAGTCAGAAAGGGATGCTCTTGAGGCCAGTAAAACCTGAGGCGGCACAGAAAAGGCAGATGAAAAGACAATTAATTGCTCACTGCCTTTTAACACAAGAGCTGGGGAGCATCAAACGAAGCTAGGAGATAGCAGGTTGAAACAAAGGAATTTCATGTGACAGTAGCTGAACTGTGAAAGTCCTCGCTATAAGATGTTGAGAATATTAAGGAAACTGCATGGGTTTAAGAAGCAAACAAATTGATGGAAGAGAAAAATTAATCAAGGACTACTAGACACAACGATAGCACCTCTGGTTCGGTCACTGCATGGCACTGGAGGCAAGGGGAGCATCCCTGATGAACTACCATGACATATTTGCCCTCCTATGACACTGTCTTCTGAGGTTTGGCATTTGCCTTCTGGTCAGATGGTGCAACACGGCCCAAACCAAGCTGAGCTTTGCCGCGGGTCTGCCAAGCCTCCCTCCTTCAGCAAGCTTGATCAAAAAAGGCCAAGAAGCTTTTCAACCCCAAACCAGTTTTATCAGAATGAAAAACTAGAAACTTAAAACTGTAGACAGTTCAAGGTAGCGTCAGAAGATGAGACAGCCATGAAGGGGTCTGTCTGCAAGTCTTCCAGCTGCTTGTGCCCCAGCCGGCTCCAGCCCGGGGGTCACCAAACCCCGCCGGTCCCCTCTGTCCCCAGGAGGGCTTTCCAGTCGATCCTGCCCGGCTGCAGCTCCTGGCCCTCTCCTGACCCCCCTGCAGCCTGGAGCCCTCTCCCCTAAGCCCACCCACTGGGTCCCTGGGCAGGAGCAACCCCACCCCTACTCCTCCAGAGGGGTAACCCAGCCTGGCCACTTCCCAAGTGGCAGAAGGAGACTGGGAAAAAGATGAAAAACTTAACGCTGTATCACAATACCGCAGGGCTAAACGGGCTCTAGCGCTGGCCCGGTGCAGCAATGTGTGTGCCCCTGTGCATCCGACAGCCATCGCCATCAGAACCAAGCTGAGGATGAGGCCAGCAAGCACAGCGAGGCAGGAGAAGCAGCTACGAGGGCCAGTGGCTCCCGGGCTCCGGCTCCGTGACACGGCTGTATTCAGGAGGAGGTGGAAGCCGGTGGGAGGGAGATCTGTCCCAAACTGCCTCTACAACATGCCGCAGCTGCTGCTCCTCCACCATTTGTCAGCGTTCTTCATCGCAACCTTGGAAAGCCAAAAATCAGGACCTGGACAGTCCTCTCCAACCTGCCAATCATCAAGTCATGCTGTGAAATTTATTTACTGAGCTCAGTCTGTAAGCAGAGGTTTGCTTAACTTCTGTCCTCTACGTCAGCAGTTAGGAGACAAGGGAGGAGTTTTAACCTCACCTGAAGTATAGGGAAAGTTTTTTCTTAAACTAATGATTTTCAAGGGAACTCAGTCATCTGAAATTACATACTGGATCTCCAGGAAATCTGGATTAGCAGAAAGTCATTATTACCTAGTGAAGATCCTCCAGCCAACTATATCACAAACTCTTCGCCATTCTCTCTGTTAAAATTAATCCTATTCACTATCCCTCTGCAAGATGTGGGAGCAAATCAAGTGTACATATACTAGTGTGAAACAAAGAAATCACATTCAGCATTAAGAATCCACAGGGTCCTCATAGACAGGAGAAATATTTTTACTTTAAAAAAAAAAAAAAATCTCTCAAAGACATCCTTTTCCCCCGCACACCTTGAGTCAGCCTGAGCAGCTGAAGCAGGAGGTACCTGGAGCTGTGCAGCACGCAGCCTGTCTACGCAGCTGTGTGAATCCAACTTCTGATCCGCGATCTCCAGTTTCTCCAGTAGCGTCGTTCTTTCTACCAGTAAATAAGCAATCTGTTCGCTGGCATTACTGTGAGCTATTTCGGACAAGCCTTCCTGTTCCAGCATCTCCTCGACCTCCTTCAGCTGGGCTTCTGCAAGACAAGGCTGGCCGTGAGCAAAGGAACAAAGCACAATTCCTTGCAGATCTGCGTCCTAGCTCCTCTGAACACTCCCCACTGCAACAGCCCCCATTTCTCCTGGAGCCCAACAGCTCCTAAAGTCTTTTCTCCTGCTTCCCATCTCCCTTGCTGCCTCTCATCCCCTGTTCTTGCCTATTGTCTCAGCCCTATTCCCTCCGTCCCGACGTTTCTGCTCACATCCACTACCCTGTCTGCCAAGCAAGCGATAGGACCTGTTACATCTAGACTGAGTTCTCCTGCCTTTTTCTAAGTGGAGGAGTTATTACAACCATTTTCTTCTACACAGCAGCTAAGTTTCACCAACCTGGTTATCCTCGACCCTTTTAACCCTTAATATAGCTTGGCTGAAACTAAACAACAGATTAAATAGGCATCGAGAGAAACCAAACAGATGGACATGCAATCACATAAACATTTTCTTTGCAAGAAGAGACACAAAATACCACATCACTCATATGAGCAGAGCATCACTCTTTTCCTAAGGACTGTCTGGTAGGGAGGTAGATCTGAATATCTCTTCCTCTTCCCCACGCACAGCAGTGATGCGCAGCAATGCCTCGTGCATTGCGCACAGCCCATGGTGGAGATCAGGGCGCTGTATCCCACGGGATATGGTAGGAAAGCACTGTGAGGAACCAACAAGGGCCTAGGCAGAGCCAGAGAGACACAAAGGGACTCAGAGTACTTCTTAAAACACAACCTTAGAAATCACCCCCTGAACAGCATTCCTGACCCATTACTCCAAAACCAGCTATAAACCCAGACTAAGGAGTGCTTCTGGTAACACAGACCTGTTGTTTGAAGGTCTCCTGTAGCATTAAAGGTGTAAAAAAAATCCTTTTAGAATTAAACTGTCAATTCTTCATCATTTATCCCAAAATTATAGCTAGGAAGACTCTGTACTGGGAAAAAGTTCGAGATTCAGTGGTCTCCAAGGCAAATAGATGACAACGACATTTGCAAGAGAAGTCGGTTTATGGCTAGGCACCACTGTGTTTGTGCAAGCGCTGTTACAAAGAGCCCCTCGTTTGCATGATTGGAAATTTATCCGCCAGGAGAAAACGAGGCACCTTTGGTCTCCTGCATGGTCAAGGCAGCAACTCCTGCACTGGATCCAATAGCTTGTTAAGCTAAGGAAGGTTTTTTCAAAACCTCTCTATATAATTCGTATTAAAAAGAAAATCAAACCACCCTGCTCCCAGTTTCTAGCCCAAACCAGATTATAAAGGCTTCCAAGTGTCGGACGGGAATTGGGGGGCAGTTGTGGGTTTTGTATGGAGGAAGGAGGGATATTCACACCCTTTCACTGCTTAGGGAGCTAGAGTTAGACATCTGAGGTTAGGCAGAGCAAATATTCCTCATACTCTTACCCAGGACACATAGACAGCTCTGGACGAGTCTGTTCCTCACCTCCGTACACTGGGTTTAGCAGAGGACCCAGTGCAGTCACATCCTAAGGCTCAAATCGATCGGATGTTTCCACTCTGTATTTTGCAGCCAGCTCTGCCCAGCCCTGTGGATGGAAAACACCCTGCGGTTTCCCACTCGCCTCCCCCTGCGGTTATAAATTACAGATTGTTCAATGAGGAGGTCAAACACGGCTGACTTACAGCTTTCCTGCGCGAAGCAGAGCAAAATATTGCGTTTTGTAGTTTTAAAATAGCTGGCTGCTCGCTCCGCAGGCGTGACGAAGAGCCCACAGCTCACACCAAACTGAACCCCTCCCTTGCCTCCAACCTGCCTTGCAGTTTCCTCCCACAGTTTTGCCAAATCTCATCTAAAATAAGCTGAAAGTTGCTCTGCTTTAAGGACAAAAAACGGGACAACCATCTCCCTTTAGGAGCAATGCTCTGAACCCATGGCTGGCGATGCATTGACAGTTTCGCTTCCACGTACTTCTCTCACACCCAACCTGCAAAACAATATTAAGCAGCATAGTTTGGGGTAACAGGACCTAGAAATTTTCCAGAGGCTGAAGAGGAAAAAAAGATTTGTGAGGATGAGGGGAGTCTGCCATATGCAGCACAGACCACCTGCTCGTAAGAGCCCACTAATTCCTTACAAGTACCTCAAACACCTTCCCTACCCCACCCAACACGTCCTGCTTGAGAAGAGCAAACACCTCGTGCAAGAAGCGTTACACGAGTGGGCTGATGTCTTCCTGCGAGCAAGGACCACTCTGCACTCGCTGCCGCTGCTTCGGAAGCCGGTTTTGTATTTGCGGAGGTGTCTTACCCCAGGAGGTTTCTCAGAAATAAGGAGTTTACCAGGATGCTCACCCCCACGACAGAAGCTGTACCCTCTCATCCATGCTGGGTACGTTTAAGCCGTACAGCTGTTACGATAAACAAGCTCAGGCCACGACTATTTATCCTTTTTGTTTCACTTTTTAAACAAATCGAGGCAAGCCCCAAACAGCATTGTTTTACTGCCGTTACATTTGTTTTTCAGAAAGGCTTTTGGTAATGCAGCGCACGAGTTATCGATCTGCCCTCCAAAAACACCGGGGCGTATTCGACAAGAACCATCGGAAACGGATTATGAACTGCCTCGAGGGAAGGAAAAATTTCACTCTGGGCAGAGGTACCAAATGAGGTAAAGCTCAGATCAATAGCTCAGCATAAAGCCAGCAGCGGCTGCTCTCCGCAGTAACCCTTTGAGCCCATCCCAGGCAAGAAGTAAACGGGCAAGCAGAAACTTACTTTTTATCATCAGAAACAGCTCTTAGCACATCTAATTTCTCCCAGCAATCCTCGGACTGAGCAGAGCTGCTGATCTGCTTGGCTGCTTTTGGAGGAGCGAGTGCGCCCAGCCCTGAGAGCCCACCCAGGTCATCTCCTGCTTTTACCCAAGCCTCTGCCCCTTCCCTTCCCAGTCTCCCCACTCCCCAAACTGGGACTCCCCGCTGTCACCACGAGGACAGACCCTGTCACTCGCACCTTCACCACTTGCAGGTCAGTCCCCTCCTTTTCACCACAGCCTTGAACCAGCCTCTGTCCTCAACTGCCCCTTCCGAACTCGTTACCATCTCAAGCCTCCCAAAAGCTCCCTACCACCATCCTCTGTTCGTGCCTTGCCCACGCTTTTATTTAGCAATCCTGGTAGAGCGGGGTCCGCCTTTCCACAAGGCTCTTCTCCAGCCCCGTTTCCAGCCTGGTCTGCAGAATCATCTTGTCCCTGCTAAAGACAACCAGCTGCCCCACAAGAACAAGAGGGGGAGTAAGAACTAGAACCAACTTCTAGTTCAAGCCCTTGAGCCTGCCCCACACCCTGCAGGGCTCAGGAGGCATCTCTGGGTTGGTCTGCACAAACTCCGACGAAAAGCGGAGGCCCAGGGAATAGACACAGGGATGCGGGATCAAACCCTGCGGCAGAGGTACATTAGAGACCCGGAGCAGGCAAAGGCCTGACAGGAGGCTTTGAGAAAGCGCAGCAAGTGAAAGCAGAAGCACATCCATCCGCTCTGTGCCACAGATAGCCAGTGGGGTTTTGGTGACGAGGTTGACGTGCGAAGCAAAAGGCCAGTTCCTCAAGAAAACGATCTACAAGCATCCCAAAACACATCAGGGCTGGCATCCCTCCCTGCGCAGGACAGCCTGGTGGAAGGCAGGGCTTCATCCACTGCCCAGATCACTAAATTATCAATGCGCATCACAGGACCACAGCTAAGGCAATCAGTAAGGTAATAACAAGACTTAAAAACCAAAGTCTGACAGCGATATCCCAAAGCAAACTCCTCCAGAAAGCGGCACAGAAACACCGTATGGCACTAAAGCACGGCAGAACCACAAAAAAAAACCCCTTGGGGATGGCAGGCTGGTAACAACCTGACCGCAGTCAGCAACCCATCATGGACGCAGATACACTGAGATCCATGGACATGGATCTCCATTTCTACTCAAGTGTTAATCATTGCTCAACAGCCACAAGAATCCCTAAAAAAATGGCAAAAGTCCAAAGCAGCAGAGCCACTGTGAGGCAATAAACGCAAAGCCAGCCTTTGGGTCATTTTTGTCATTCGCCTGCCACCTCGTGGGGAAGAACCACCAGTGATAAAGTTTTCTGCCGCAGCGATGCTCCCGAGGGCTCCTTAGTCACTTCAGCCCGGGCACACCAGCCTTTTCAACACTAAAGGACAGCTTTACGTGCCCTGAGGAACTGGATTTCCAAGCAGTGATTACGCACACCCATCTCTGAGAAGCCACTCCATCAGATGTGCTCCCTGAAACCCACAGGCTGGCCGAAACCGAACAGAGACGCAAAACTGCAATCAATTTCCCAAAACTGCTGTATTTGCTGTCCCAAATAAAGCGCGCGTAACAAAGAAACTGTTCAGTTTTACCTTAGACGCAGGATAATCTGCACCACGTAAGGGGGAGCCGATGACAACGGTGTGCTATTAGCAGGACTCAAAGCACAACAGAAGACTAGGAAGACTGAAGAAAATCAAGAACTAAACCCAGCAAAATACATTTGCCCTTACTGGAAGCGAACCCAGGCTTTGAGAAGAAAGCAAATTATATTTCACTTATACTTTACTTCAAATAAGTGAAACAATTTGTTTTAAATGAAATTACTATACTAAAATAAGCATACACGACAAATTTTGAATCACCATCACAAACACACCACTGTCCTTCAAAGTTGTTTTAAAAAAAGTGGACTTTGTCTAAACCAAAGCCAATGGCAAATTCACCAACTTCAGCGGGAACACAGTCCAACACTCCGTTACCCGAGGAGTCACTGCCAAATAATTTAGAGCTGGAAAACAAACAGCACCATCAATTCTGTTCTTCGAACAGCCTCTGGAAGATGCTTAGCGCAACAACAGAGCCACACAAAGCGAGAAACTGCCCGACTCATTGAATAACGATAGTAAAAGCAGACAAGAACCTCTAAGTCAATTAGAAATCAGTTCTAATATTTCATTAACACTTCTGCCAACCTCCCAAACGACAGGCCACGCATGCGGCTGTAGCACAACTCGCTGAGAAACACCGCTCTGCTCTCAAAGAGGCTTTCTCTGCTGGAAGACCCATACACCACTACCTGTTGATGCATCTCCTCGGGCCGTGTTTTAGAGGGAAAGGATTACCCTGCTGCAGCTGCAGCCGCGTCAGCTCAAGCCTGAGCTGTTCATTTTCTCTCTCATATTCGGTGGTGATAGCATCCCGTTCCGCTGTCAGGTTACGGATGTGACCCACGTAGCTTTCCACCTAGAAATAAAGAAAACATCGCTATACCCGAGCGCGTTTACCAACGCCTGGCCAGCGAGTTGCTGGTGCAAAGAGCCCTCGGTCCCCTGACATCCACGGGATAACCTCAGACGTTTGTAGGACACCGGTTCCTTGTGCCTTGGTAACATCGGGGTATGCTGAAACTGGATGGGACGTCGGCAGGGGCTGGAGGTGCTGGGACGTGGCGGCCTCTCATCCCCAGCTCCGTGGGAGACGCTGGGCTCGCCCGGTGCTCTCCGGTGCCCCGGAACCGGGCCGCACACCCGTGAGCCCTCGAGGGCAAGAGAAAAGCATCTTTGGGCCGTGAG
>NW_009635775.1:7298-7536 GCF_000690535.1 Cariama cristata | reverse complement strand
GCAATGTCTGGCTTCCCTCCCGCAGTGTTCCCCCTCTCCTGCGTTGTCCAGAGCTACTCCTGGGGGAAGGTGGGGCTGGAGAGCGAGGTGGCCAAGCTCCTGGCCAGCAGTGACCCCCTGGTCCAGATCCAGCCCGACCGACCCTACGCAGAGGTGAGTGCCCGGCCACCTGTCCATCTCATCCGTGTGTCCATCCCAAGCGGCTGCAGGCATAGCCATCCCCGGTCAGGCAGGCTCC
>NW_009635775.1:6985-7185 GCF_000690535.1 Cariama cristata | reverse complement strand
GCATCGATTGCCTCCAGGGCCAAGCAGCCTCAAGAAAAGCCCAAGTCATTCCCGTTGGCTGCCCGGCTCAGGGGTCCGTCTGTCTGTCTGTCTCCCGCAGCTCTGGATGGGTGCGCACCCCCGGGGCGATGCCATCATCCGGGATAACCGCATCCCCCAAAAGACCCTGGGCCAGTGGATCGCTGACAACCCCGCCTGCC
>NW_009635775.1:6220-6512 GCF_000690535.1 Cariama cristata | reverse complement strand
GGGCCGGCCACCCGGGCAGGCGTCCCCGAGCTGCGGGCACTGATTGGGGAGGTGGCGGTGGAGCAGCTGGAACGCAGCGGGAGTGACGACCCCCGCGGCGTCTCGGCCGCCCTCCGCGTCTGCTTCACCCGCCTGATGAAAAGCGAGAAGAAGTTCTTCATCGACCAGCTGAACATGCTGGTGAAGAGGATTTCACAGGAAGGTGGGTCCTCACCACGGCCCCCCAGAATGGTTTGGGAGGGGGCTGTATTTAGGGGAGGGGACGGGCCACCCCCCCAGCTCCCTACCCAGC
>NW_009635775.1:1781-6191 GCF_000690535.1 Cariama cristata | reverse complement strand
AAGCACACATCGGGCAGCAATGGGGACGTGCTGCTGCGGCTGCACTCCCAGTACCCGGGGGACATCGGCTGCTTCACCATTTATTTCCTCAATCTGGTGAGGTTGGAGCCGGGGGAGGCCATGTTCCTGGGAGCCAACGAGCCCCATGCCTACCTGCACGGAGGTGAGCATTGCGGTGGGCTTTCCTAACCCAGGACCCTACAAGGACTGTCCCCCAGGGTGGCCACAGTCTCCTGCACAAGGTGGGACCCCCCCGAGATGTGCAGGAGGCCTGGGGTGGGCTGACAGTGCCGCCTCATCCCTGCAGACTGCGTGGAGTGCATGGCATGCTCAGATAACACGGTGCGTGCTGGGCTCACCCCCAAATTCATCGATGTCCTCACCTTGTGCGAGATGCTCAACTACACACCGGCACCCAGCAGCTCCAAGATCTTCCCGGCTGCACAGAGCCAGCTCGACCCCAGCATCTACCTCTACGATCCGCCCGTGCCAGACTTTGCCATCATGAGGATAGAGGTGAGAGGCAGCAGGTCCGCTTTGGGGACGTGGAGAAGGGACACAGCTTTCTCCCATCTCAGCTGTGTTCTTGGTCGGACATCTCAGTGTTGGCTCGGGTTTTCTTGGCATGGGTTTGCTTGCCCTTGTAGTGAGTGCCCAGCAAGGATGGAGGAATGCTTGGGGCTGCTGGGGGTGCTTGTGTCACTCCTGGGCAGCACTGCAGACTCCTCTCCCTCCCCTGTTCCCCTGCCTAGAGCTCATTCACCTTCTCCAGCAGCTCTGGGCAGAGGGAGGACCAGGAAGAGGTCTTGGGGGTGCAGCTTGGGTGTTCTCAGCTAAGCTGAGGTCCCTGGGCTTGGGCTGCTGCAGGCGCAGGGTGGCCTGGGCACAGCAAAGGCTGCAGCAGGGTGGCAATGGGGGTGACCCCCTTCCAGCCCTCTGAAGAGAAGAAAAGCTGAGGGAAACTCAAGCCACGGTGACCCTTTCCATTGCAGATCCTCCCCTCCATCAAGCTGTACCTCATCTCTGCCATGGACTCTGCCAGCATCTTGCTGGTGATCCAAGGGACAGCCGTGGGCACCTCCACAGCTGCAGCCTCCGAAATGACTCTGCGCCGTGGTTCCGTGCTCTTTATCTCCGCTAACGAGAGCATCTCTCTCCACCTCTCCTCACCGGATTTCCGAGCCTGCTGTCTCCTCTGAGCGAGACCTGGGATGCTTCCCCCCACATCACTCCACCTTTGAGTAGACAGAAACTGGCCTGGGCAAAATCATCTCGCTTGGAAGTTTCCCCTCCATCTATTAAACTCCAAAACCAGCCTGCACCCAACGTATAGAAAGAGCAATTCCATGAATCGACTCCTTGGATGAGGCGTGGAGCAGAGCAGGCAGAGGAAGAGCATCTCTGCTCTCAGCTCGTCAGCCACATCCCTGTAGCATCATCCCCTCTGGATGCTGCTAATGCCATACAGCGACTCCTTCTATTATTATTTTTTTTTTCCCCCCTTCCTTCTCAGCACAAAGCAGCAGGGAAGCCTGAGGTCTGCACCCCGGGTCTCGAGCATCTCTGCCCAGCTTCTAGGAGCTGCTGCTCCCTCCTGTGAATGTGATGCTGAGGCTCTGTGCTGCTCCTGGGTGCCTGGTGGGCCCTTCCCAAGCCTGGCCGATGGCAGACAGTTCTCTGAGCCGTGTCACCCCTTCCCCGGCTGTAAAAGGGGGGCTGCTTGGTGGGGTGACGGAGCTGGAGGGGCTCCGCTGCTGTGAATAAAGTGGTGACTTTGATCCTTGGCGCAGGGCAGTGTGGTATATGGAGCAGGAGGAGGACGGGGAGAAGCACTGGTGTTTGCAGGGCTCGGGGACCGGAGGAGGCTGAAGGCAGCTCCAGCATCCTCCAGGCACCGGCTGCGACCTTCCCCACATTGCCCCACTGCAGCATTGCCCCCCACACGGCAGCTCTGCAGGGAAATAAGACACCGGGGTAAAATGTGACAAGGGAAAGCAGGTTGCTCTGAAAATGTGGTGGGGTCAGGAAAGGAGCACTCCCAAGCACGACAGCTGTGGGGAGCAGGGCTCAGCCCCCTGCCACAGCACCAACACACCCTCCAAGTAATGAGATCCAGTTTATTGAGTGCTCCCTTTAACAAGTAAAATACAAAAAAAAAAAAGCCACCCACAACAGTTCAGGTCTTTAGACGCGGAATATTTAAATAAGGTTTCTTTATAAGAATCTGATTGTCCTCTATGTAGTAGAGCAGAACCATAATTTAAGGCAGCTTTTAAGGTTCACAGCAGGTAGACTCCCCAGCCACCCCAAATCTACACCCAAAAGGAGCTGTGCAGAGCTGGCATGGGGGATCTGGGCTGCCCCTCACCTGCAGCAAAGCAGCTTTGGGGAGAACTGGAACAAGCCATCAGCTCCAAACCTACAACTTTACAGGTCCCTCGAGGCAGAAAGTGAGGAGGTCCCAGCCTGAGCAGTAGCTGCTGGTGGATATAACAAATGCAGATGCTTAAAGCTCAGCAGCCTGCCCCAATCTGCTCACTTGGGTTCCCCCCATCTTATCTTCTTCATCAGAGCTGCAATCTGTGGTTCAGATCAGCCCAGGCTTTGGGAGGAGGGAACCCAGCAGCAATTAATTGCAAGCAGTATGAGATAGGTAAATGAAGCAGCTCTCTGCCAGCCTGCGCTGACCCCAGCCTCGCTGGCTTGGGCTCAGCCTGCCAGGGAGGAGGGGTGACTAAAGCAAAAATAAATAGAAAAGGGGTCTCAGGGCTTCCCAGCCCGGTCCCACACAACAGCAGTTTGACCCCACCATCAACCACCTCTTCATTAGGCGGGGCTGGGAAGGGCAATCTGTGTCTGGGGCCAGGTCCTACTCCTCGATATGGCCAATTAAAGGAAGAAAAGAGGAGGTCAGACAAACCAAAGAGCATTTGCTGCTGCACCTCCCAATTCCTTCCCTTTACACCCCCATGGAGGTGCCCGAGCTCTGCCTCTCCTCCCTCCCCACCCCAGCCACCTAAACATCACTGTGCCACCTCTCCCTGATATTGCTGAGTGAAAGGAAAAGTCCTTTGGGGTTGGTTGGTTGCTGCTGCTCACCATGAGCAGCATCACAGCATCATTCAGTCCTTGTGTAACAATCCCAGCCTGGGACACGGACACCAACAGCCATCCCACAGGACAAAGAAAGTGCTGGCTTTTGACCTGTTCTTGCACAGCCCCCGCTGAGCAGCGTCTACTGGATCACGCAAGAGAGATTTTCTCCAAAACAACAGAGGCAAGAAGAGGAGGCAACGGGTTTCGGGGGGATGAGATCCAGATCTTCATCATCAGGGACCTCGTCGAGGTGGTACCCATCCTGTAGCAGCTGCCGGCTCAGGTCCTGGTTCACCTGCTGAGGGGGAGGAACAAAGGAAGCAGAGCTGGTTAAAATTAGTCCCAGTTTAGTTAAAATTTAGGTCCCAGGGCTTGCAAAGGGTAGGGCTGCAAGCAAGAAGGACATCGCATCCTCCCTCTAGTGCCTTTGCATGGGGAGAAGCAGCACAACCAGAGCAGAAAAGATGAAAGCAAAAGACCAAAGAGCTTTTCCTGGGCTGCAGCACGCCAACATACCTCCCGTGCACCCCAAAACACCCCGCAGGCTGCAACACCCTTGAATGATGGAGCTCTTCAGGTGCCCCGTTGCAGGGTCTGGTGGCAGACGATGCTTTAAGTGCCAAGGGTGAAGCAGTGACAGCCAGCTGGGGCTTGCAAAAGGGAGATTTATGCATGGCTTAAGTGTATCGGGCAGCAGAGGCAGCAGTTTGCAAAGCAGAGCTCTGCGGGGTGGACACGTATGTACACACCCCATAGGGTGATGCTTCATTTCAGCCCCTATACAGAACCTCAAGGTGTAAGAGGAACAAGGGAGCCCACGGGGACCGCGCTGTCAGAGTCAAACCCCTGGACTTGCCTCGGCGGAGGAGTAGCCTGAGGAACATTTGGATCCCAGCTCCCCGTCACTAAGAGAAGAAGGAAACAGTCAGAGCCAGCCGAGAAGCGGCGTTTTTGCTTGGGATGCAGACGAGGGAATCTCAGGGGGGGAAAAGGGAGCTGGCAGCGTAACCCCAAGGGATTTGTTAAATGTGGGACAACAGGAGTGTTTCGCTCCTAAGAGGTGCCCAGTGCAATCGGGGATGCTCTACAAGTGACAAGGAAAATCAATCCCAACCAAAAACCAGCTCTGAGCCTGCAACACCCCCCACCCAAAATCCTGAGATATTCACCCAGCCCCCACCTGTCCGAATCGAGGGAGACCAGGTTTTCATCTGCCGTCTGGCTGAGCGCCGTGTAGCCCTTGTTAAACTTCACCAATCTGCAGGAAAGCAGAGGAGCGAGGCCATAACAGATGTTTTGGTGTGGAAATGCAGC
>NW_009635775.1:0-1758 GCF_000690535.1 Cariama cristata | reverse complement strand
CAGGGCAGGAATCCCGGTCCTGAGTGTCCCTTCCCACCCAGGCATTCTCCAGGGCCACCACCAGCTAAGAACAGACTCCAGCGAAGCTCTAGGCTACCCGATTAAATCCTTAACACCAAACCATCCCCAAAACAAAGAAGAAGGAGCATGGCCCCTGCTAGAGCAACTCCTAACTTTTGCAGGAAAAGAGCTATCTTTTATTATATCGGATGCTTGCTGGCCACAACAGAGCCAGCAGTGAAGGTCCCAAACTCATTTTTTCATCCTCCGAGTTTCCCAGTCTCCCCAAGGAATGTGAAAAATACAGCTCAGGAAAAGAAGAACGGGATCAGCCCTTTTAGCCGCTGGCTTCGGCTGGTGCGGCGCAGGTCCCCCCAGCAGCCCCTGCCTTCGCAGCGCTGCCTTCGCTAGCTCACGCTGCCTCTCTGAAAGCCAAGCACAGGGGCAGAGCTAAAAATACCCAAGCGTTCCCCAAGGGTCTTTTTTTAGGGGAGGCGAAGGGGGAGCACTGCAGGTTGGCCCTAAGGAGAGCATGGGGGCATTGCAGTGCTTTCCATAGGCAGCACTTTGGGGGGGGGTGGTGCTATGCTTTTTCTTTATGGTTTTATCCCACCAAGAGATAAAAAGGCTTTTGGTGACTCCCGCCCTGGGTGAGAGGTGTATATGACTCCCCAACTCCCAGTAGAGTCCCTGGGGTGACACCGAGCATCACTTACGCAGCTTGGCATGAACAGAGGGAGGCTTGCTCATGATGTACGGTCCCCTCTTCTCCACCCCATCCGTCGCCTTGTTCAGCCTCTTGTTTTCAGCCCAAATTAGCTAAAAAAGAAGAAATACACATATTTAGTAGCATCTCTCTATGGGGATGAAGCACACCAGAGTCATCCCAGAGCATCTGGTCATTCTTGGGAATTCAAGGTCAGCGGGGAAATCTCCCACCACGTTGGCTGGGGAGAGCTGGGAGAGGACAACTCCTCCTCCCCAGCCCAGCCGCGGTGGCTGGAGGAGGGAGAGGAAAAGGAATAAGCGGATCTATTAGCAGATGAAGGGATTATTTGGGAATGGCAATGCTAAATTAAAAGCACACGTGGTGACCAGCAGTTTCTTTGCAAGCCTGACTCCAGTAATACTCAGGAGAAGACGTGATGGAGGAGATTTAACTAGCAAGTTCATCAAATAAAATACAAGGATACTTTACTTTAATTTCTCCCCAGGTTTTGAGCCTTTCAAGCTTCTCCCCGTGCTTTAAGGAAAAGCCTTCTCCATCTGTAAGGCATTTATCGTCAAGGAGAGCCAGCACTGCTAAATGACAAGGAGGGGGGGAAACTTCTACCAATATAATAACTAATAACGAAAATGAAGTAAAAATCAGAAAACGAGGAGGAGAGTTGGTGCAGGAGGCACAGGGAATTAGAGGAAGCAGTTAACGAAGAAACAATGCAGAGGACCTGGGGCGGCGATCAGAGAGGACGACCAGGATTAGCGTCAGTGTCTTACGCTGGAATTCGCAGGGCAGAGCCTCACGCGTGGGAATAACTCCATCCGCAGGGAGCTGGGGCTGCCCAGGCCAGCGGGCTTCACCGGGCAGGCAGCAAACTCCTGCCGGTGGCCCCGTACCCCTCGGTATGTGCCATACCCCCTCCTATACAGCCCCCTGCACGCGCACTGCTCCTGCGCTGTGCCTCCACACGTATACCCCCTCACAGCCAAACAGCTACCCCTATATTGCTCCTCTCTGCATATGCCCCAGCCCCATAC
>NW_009635774.1:0-208 GCF_000690535.1 Cariama cristata | reverse complement strand
CAGCGAGTTGTGGCTCTGAGCAAAGCCAGGGGATGCAAACACTTCCCAGCGCTGCCAAGCCCCAATTAATAGCCTGTGAATCATGATGCCGTTGGAAGAGCAGATGTTTGCAGCGTGGTCGCCAGCGCTCGGCGTTTCACCGAGGGTCTGTTTGGCCTTAAACCGGCAGCTTAGGGCAGCAGGCAGTGGCAGGGTACTTCCGCAGCCG
>NW_009635773.1:406-18123 GCF_000690535.1 Cariama cristata | reverse complement strand
TTGGTGTGGTGGAAGGTACCCTTGCCCATGGCAGGGGGGTTGGAATTAGATGGTCTTTAAGGTCCCTTCTGACCAAACCATTCTATGACCCTATGAAGTCTTCATTTTTATCACATCAGATATTTCTCTTTCTAAAGGGAACTCTGAGGAGGATAACTAAAGGTTGTTAAGACTTGCTGCAGCTTCAGATTTATGATGCAAACCATTTTTTTTTTCATAAACTACTTGCAACAAATGTTGCTAGGCAGAACAAGCTGATATAAATACTTGTAAATGCTCTACTGAGAGGCAGAAAGGTAGAACGCAACTAGTGCTGAAATGACTAGATGAGGTTTTAACTTTAAACCCTATAAACAACGTAACAAGTATTTAATGGCAGGGAATCAAAGACAGATTTTTCTCCTTAATGTATGGGGATCTGCAATCCAATCCAAATATAAACTATGCTTTATTTTGTGCAGTGTGCTTCCTACCACTGCACCTGAAAATACATTAGAGAGGTAAATAATACAGTTGCAAAGCTAAAATAAAATATCCTAGTCCAGAAAGAGAAATTAAAACATTTGTACAAAGGGCAGAGAGCTATTTTCAGGTAACTAATAACAGGAGGAAACACAAGCCAGTTGTTCCAAAATGCAGAGCCATTTTTTTTGTGCCAGAACAGTCAGACTAGCCAAGACTATGCCTTTGCAAAATAGTATTTCAGTTCCTGCTGTAGAAAAGCTGCATGCTTTATCTGTACCCCCCGATTTTATACCCACAGCAAATAAAATCCTCCAACATGAATCTACTATTCACCATCTCCTATTTCAGCCCATAACTGAGGAACAAAGCCATGGAATTTGCACATTTTGATTTTGTTCCCCTTGAGCCAAGAGTAATTTTTGCAGGAGAAGCAAAGAAGGAGCTGGGCACCTCACTCAATTTTCATGAGCAGTACAGTGCCTTTAACCATAGAGTTGCCCTTATCCCTGCCAAGACAGACAGGATCTTCACCTGCAGGGACCTTTGTATTGCAGTACTGGTGCAGTGTCCTGAGCACCTGCCATTCAACATACTAAGCATCTTCATTCCTAGCTGGTGATGAGGAGTACTCAGCACTATTTGGAGTTTGATAACAGCTCCTGGGTGATACAAAGCCTGATGAAGGTTGCACTCAGTTTGCACATGCACCCACATAGTACAGAGGCCAGCAGGCGCCACAGTAGTAAAACAAATGGATGCATCTATAGTGATGGGCGCAGGTGAACCTTGGCTCCTCTGTAAACCCTTGGGCCTTGTTGCATTGGAGGTACCTGCAAGACGGAAGCTTAATAAGCTATTTTACAGCAGCACTGAGCTCAAGTAAAGATTCTCCTTTTCCTAAGGCAGCAGCAAGCTTCATGCACACCCAGAGAGCTTGAATCTGTCTGCACCCATCCAGGGAGACACTCATTAGCCATGAAGCTTTTGACAGAGTTGAAAAGGAAGCAAAATCTTCTCAATTCTCAGACTCAAGAAGGAAAACTCCCTGCTTTCGAGGGTCTTTTAAAGACCAAAAAAAGCAGCTCACAAAAAAAGAGATCCACGTGAATGAGCCAGTGCTTTATTTCATCCCCCTGAATTTTATACTCTCAACTTTTTATGGAAGTAATTATAAGGCCATGAAAGGGAAAGTGAGGAACAAAAGAACTCCAACACTTGGTTTTCATCATCAACAAACCACGGCTGCAATTTGAAATTTCACAGGTGCTGAGGCTCTCAGAAATGTAGCAAAGCAGCCTGTCTTTCAGCATCACTGAATTTGGCCAACTCAGCCCAGAGTCCATTTGCTGCAGTATCAAAAATGAAATGCAGTTCTAGCAGTAATGCAAATCAGATCACATAATTGAAAGACTATAAGTATTAGTAAGACTGAATATGTTTCCAGCCAACAAGCAATACTTCAAACTACACTGTGGACTCAATGTAGAAATTATTGAGTAAGATTCTCTGGCTTGCACTAGATGACTAGGTTATCATCTTCTTCTCTGTGCTTTAAATCAGTGAATCTGAGGATATGCAGAGCTGCACTTCTACGAAGAGCATCCTCTTGAGACTTACCTTCCCATATTATAAACAGGAACATAAGAATTTTGAGGACATTGGGTTCGGTGCCATGTAAAAAGAGAAGAATCACCCAAACAAGAATCATTAAAGAGCAGAAAACCTGCTGCCTTAAGAAAACTTTCTGGTGTTTAATCAGGGTGCGAGTACCTGTTTGGGGAAGTAGTGGGCCTTTCCACCCAGTCCACAAAAATACAAGAGCCAAAACCTGATAAACTAAGGTTAGACAAGTATGTGTAAAAGGGTATTTTGTTCTATTTTGGACATTGGGTTTTTTTGCAGACTATATTAATGGCTGAGAAATTCTTCATCACTGCTAATTTTTCAATCAAGATGGTATGTTTTGCCAAGTGTTTTGCTCTTGATCAAGCAGGTATTAGTCATGGGGAGCTAATCTTTGCTTAGTGTCTGTGATAAGTGATTTTCTTCTCCTTCATCATCTTGCACAGTGTCTGAGCACAATACTCCTCCTGCCTTTATAACCTAGGAATTGTTTTAATAGTTAAACATCAATGAGTCACCAGTGACATAGTTATTACTTCACAGTTTATCCACATAGGTGCATCTAGACAATTTTTTTTTTTTTTATTTAGGATTACGCCAAGAGCGTATTGCAGTATTTTCAAAAAATATCTGCTCCAAGGAAGAGTCTAATGTCAAAAGATTCCTTCTCTAAAGTTTATCTTATCATGATACTATCCCACTCTGCATGCAAGTAATTAATCACTTGATATTTTTACTCTATGAAGCAGGGTGACTACTGGAAAGCAGTCTGTTCCAGCTAATCAGGTCATACAAAGACTCTCTTTTTAGTATGATCCCTCCCATCCTAGCACCATGAGCTAAAGAAATCACTTTCAAGGTGTCCTTGCCTGCATTCACCAGTTTCCCCAGTATTACATCAAAAAATCTTCAATAGCCTAGCTTTACAAATACAACAGCATTTTGGTTTAAACACCCATTTTGCCACAGTTTCACGCCTCTTTAAGAAAGAAAAGCCAGATTCAGAGCTGCTCAAGTTCATTCACATTTCAAACATCTTTTTACTCTTCAGCCAGCACATTGTTGGCTTGAACACAGTTTCTCTGGTAGCACTTGCATGTTTCTAGCATTGCTCCAGCATCAGCTAGCTGATTTTTGCTCTCTATGGTCTCCATTGTGCAACTAGTTAGAGACGAGGTCAAAGAGGTGAGATCACAATTTTTCATGCTCTGGAGCCATGAAACCCCTGCAACCTATCAAACTGCACATCTGCAGTGCAATATTTTGCTTGTTGACAGGATCTAAATTGGAACCAATGCACTGCAGAGAGCACAGTCTCAGTCTCAAGTTAACACTTGTTATTGCACATTGTCCAATTTCCATGCTGGCTTCACTATCCATTTACATAATATTCTAATGGGGACATTTCAAGACAAGGTAGGATAGGTCACAAGATGCAAAAATGTGCTGAATGCACTCCAGTAAAAATTATCCAACCTCTCAGCTCCTTCCATAGTCAGCTTCTAATATGAAACCTGTTGTGCTGCTTTTCCCAAGGGTTATGGGTGAGAGGCTCTCCTATCACTGGACCATGGAAACAGGGTTAAGAAAAAGCCTTCCATGTTCTCCCTTCCTCTCAAAGGCAAGACTAACTAGAATGAGACATCTACCTCAGAAGGCTGTCTAGCGTGTACCTAAAGTCGTTTAAAATGGAGACTTCCCAGCTTCCCAAGCAATCCATGCTCAGCTTCGAGGAGGTTTTTCCTAAAACCTGCCTCTGCACTGCTGCAAATTACTCAGTAACCAGAGAATAGATTTTGAGGGGCTGGAGGCAGGGGGGAAGGTATGGTTGCACTGTATACATTTGTATACTTACATAACTGTTGTAAGAACAAAGCATCCAATTGTTTTTTCGTTAACTGAGCTACTGTAGCCTGGCATCTCTTTCCTAAAATAAGGTCACTTAACAGATGTTACCACAGTATTTGTGGCCATACTAAGGCACACTTCACAGGTTTTGTCATTTACCACCAAAGAAGGCATCATTTGTCATACAGCAGAATGCCGGAGTTGTCTACCAGTTCAGAATCCCGAGTCACGCACATCTCTTTAAGAGTATCTGTCACCTCCAGAAGACCCCACGCAGGTTATGCATTATTGGAGGCTTCAGGACGAAATCCCTGCCTGAGCTCTATAACATAGCATCTGCACCCAGAAACCAGAGCTCTGCCTTGGCACCCAGCCCAAGCAGCAGCTCTTACCAGCTTCTCCTGAGGCACAGATTTCCACAGGGCTGCCCCAGGGTTTGCTCAGGGGAGTTTCTCAGGCCAAGTACCTGATACATGAAGACATGTTTTCCTTCATTACTATTACAAGGCCTGACCCAAAGTCTGAAAAAGTGCCTGGAAATAATCTGACGTCCTTAGAATCACAGAATAGTTTGGGTTGAAAGGGACCTTTAAAGGTCATCTAGTCCATCCCCACCCCACCCCCCTCCGAATTTGGATCCTACATTAGTGACCTACCTCTAAATAGGTTCCTCTACATATTTCCTCTCTCCAGTTAAATAATCATTGTACAATGACTAGCCATGCTCAAATTCTTCACATTTCTTCTACCAAGCTTCCTTTGCCTCTCTGAGAAGCATTTGCAGCCCAGGTGAACCTTAGCCCTCTGCTTTCTATCATCAACAACAATTGAATTACTGAGCACTAATCCTTAAAGTATGTACACATAGCAATAACCTGCGAGCCTTTTCCTGATATGTGGGCACAGTTTTACTGATAAATTTAATAGCAGGCAAGGAAATTTTAGCGGTATGGATGGCTTGTGCTTGCACTCACTTTCTACTACTCCTGAAATCAGACATATGGGAAAGTACTTTTTAAACAAAGCCCTTTGCATTAGGCTAATTTTTTGCAAAAGCTGGAGCCAGAGTTGACCTTCTGACTTGTTTTTTCCTGTGCCTACTCCCAAGATCCCTTGCAGATTTTTGCCAAGAGCAAAGGCAAAAGTTCAGACATACGGAAAGAAATCAATGCACTTCTGACTTCAGTCAGCCCTGAAGTGTATTCTCAGATTTCTGTTGCACAGAAACAAAAAGGTTTTGGGGAAGCATCCAGCCTGTAAGATTCTAACCAGGTTTTTTTCTGGATCATTTGGTAACAATGAAAAGATCCAGATAATAAGCAGCAGGAGAGAGAGGAAGGTTAAAAATGCACTCCAAAATAATCACAACACATTTTTCCTTGTCATAAACTGAAATTTGGCTGAGGGCCTCTATCTAAGGGGAATCAAGCACAACTCACATTCTTGCTGGCCCTTTAACCTACACAAGTTTCTTTGCTCTCACAGTATCCTGAACTCCCCTTACATTCCAACATGTTGTTGACAGTATTCCCATTCAATCCAGGTGTATGCAATTCCCTGTGAATTTGCATGCACTGCAGACCACATCTTAAACAGTCAAAAGACAGAATTATAGAAGTGAAGCAACAACGAGCAGAGACCAACATGTCAGCCCTGATCACCTCTGTTCCACACATTCATTTTCCATACAGAGATCTGGAAAATCTCCTTTACATATTGGACTGTAGCCACCATCCTTCCTTTCATGGGCCACACACCACTGGACACCTTCCTGACCAGGTACAAACAATAGATGGTTTTAGAAGAGATGCATGTCCTGCCCACACTCAAGTTGGGAAGAGCAAAACACTGACTAGAAAACCATAGCCATTCTGTGCAGCAGTCAGGCCTGCTCCCTCTGCACTCTAAGCCAGCACAAACAGCAAAGGCTCCACACCTCCGAGTTTCTGAGAGAGCACAAAGCAGTCATAACATTTAGATTCATGAGATTAAGATCACTTTATGCAAGACTTCCAAAGGGAAATCCCTTGCCTCCCCATCTTGTTTGCAACTTCCTTACCTCAAGAACTATTAATCACATAAAGAAAAATAAAAACAAGGAAAAAAATACCTTCCACTGTCCTTTGGAAAGCTTATAAGTCATCATGTTAACTGAAATTCATTGAAGCCATTAAATCCACTTTTCCATGAAGTCAGCTCTCTCCCTGAATGCCCCCACTGTTTGAAACGGCAAGGAGAGACAGTGGCAGGACCTATTTACGCCTCTGTTTGAAAGTGAGTCTATACTATCTGATTTCTAATTCAGATCCATCTGTCACAATCAAGTACACAACATTGGTCCCTCAAACCACACATTCCCAGCAGCCTGACCACTGTGGTCTTGTCAAACTTCCTCCCTCCACTCACAAAGGCACCTTATGCTAACATTAGAGAAGCACTTTCCAAGATCAATGATAATTGACTGATTAAGTATGCCTAATGCTGCCAGAATGTGAGCTGATTGTGTAATGGTGCTAATTAGTAACTGCCAGAGCTTATTCCAATTATTAACCTTTATGAATGTCATTTTTAAAGATAAGAGTTTGCAACACAGCCTACTGCAGCATTTGTAATGTTTTTTGTCACACAGGGTGAGAGGGAGCACAGTGACCACCGAAGCTGAGATAAAGGTAGCATAAGAGAGAAGCCCTAGGAACAAAGGATTTTACCTTTGCTTCCTGCAAGTGATACAAAGACTTTAACAACAGAAAGGTGGAACATCCGTGCTGAAGAATTCAAGAACCCACTTTTCCACAAGACCTGAGCTACTCAGCAATGCCATTGCCAAGCATGCCTCAAACCCCTCATAGCAGTGCAAGTACCAAATCAATTGCCTGATTTGCCAGGTGGGCACGCTTGCAAAGCGCCATGTCCAGTGACACTTTGGAAGTAGAGAGACATGAGAAGAACAAGTTTGCTGTTGTTGTGCTGTTGCATACCAAGGAAAAGCACTATTCCCCTTTCTGCACAGTCACAACTCTTCTGATATGTTATGCAATAAAGGACATCTTGTGATGAACCACAGCCACCAGGGTGCATGCACCCTGCTTGGATCAGATATAGCTAAACAACTAAGCTAGACCACAGCCCTCTTAACTTCACCCTCATCTGTCCACCAAACAAACCACGTGCACTGTCACTATACAAAAGGAGCACTTCCAAAGAGGAAATACGGGTTTCTTGCCTATCTCCCACTACACAACAGGGCCATGTCCTGTTACATAGCCAGACTTGTGCTCATCACCATTAAAATGCCACAGAACAAGAAACTAACTTTTCAGGTGGTATGACTAACACTGCTCAGCCCCTGCGATGCATTGGTGGAGACCACCCGCCAAGTCCTCAGAGAGGCAGATGGTCCACACAGTCTCTCCTGCCACATACTCTTCCAGAAAAAAAACCCAAAGCTTGTCTTGCTTTGTTTCCTGTGCCTTGTACAAAATAGAAAATGCACACTTGTGGGTACAAAGCTAAATGTGCTGTGTTAACTCTGTATTCCTCACAGACGTCCCTTTTACTTGTACTGGTTACAGATAATAGAACCAATGGGATCTTAATCTTCCATGGGACATTTATTCTCTACTCTGCTAGAGGCACACTGAATGATGTACCATGGTCCACTGCTTACTCTGTAGCTTTAACTACTCCATGTCAATATAACATTATATCCGAAATCCTATGTTTTAACACATGATTTTACTGCCTTGGTTTTCCTCAGCCACACTTACAGCTGCAAGTAGCCCAAAGAAAGGACAAGACCTCCCACACACTGGCTTTGCAAAGATATGTGTCTGGGGCACCTCAAGGTCAACAGGTTTTCTGTGATCCCTGAAGTAATTACACAAGACCCATGGATGGATCATAGTCTGCCAAAGTCCTCAGGGAACTTGTACATCCCTTGGTGCTGACGGAAGCTGTATGATTCTCTTGTTCCCACACCAGGCCCTGGGACCTATTCCATACCTACGGACTGCGCTTCGCCATGCTGTTCAAGACTTCTGCTCTGAACCTGCTGCTTGCTCTTCCCCCTCCAGGACCAATAATCAATAACCAGGCTTCTTTCTTAAAGCAAATCACTGTTACAACTTCTAGTACTTCAGAGAAAGAGATGCAAGAGAACTGACACTAAGTGCATTTCTCTTTCCATAGGGCTGATTACTCCTTGTGAGCTTCAGAACCCCATAAGGCCTGAACTCACATCCCAGCGATGCGTTGTTCTTCCTTTCTGCATACGTGTCCTCAGGTGGATTTTGAGCCTCCCAGGGCTTGTATGAACTGGTAGTTACAGACGGCACTAGTCCCAGCTTATTGCATGCCAGCCCCACTCCCCTGCACAGCACAGTGTATGAACTCAGACCCCAAGGTATGGGAATCCATGCCAAGATCCTGGCCTGTGAAGGTGCACAGCTGAGCTGCAAACACTCATTCAGCCCAGCTAACTCTGTTACAAAGCCCCACACTCCTGGCAGTAGTTACAGATAGCTGGAGACAGTTGCATCTTACGTGCATCAGAACTCACTCAGGAAAGTTCACAGTGCACCTCTCACCCCTGGGCAAAACTACTACCTGACTCTGGGGTAAGGCTTGGCAGTAATGGTTGTTATTAACAGCCCAGCCATCTTCCTGTAACCAGTCTCAACATCTTTCTCACAGATCCTCTGAGCTAGACTACAAGATCCATAAAAAAAAAAAAAAAAAAAAAGTAACAGTCCTGTTACAGATGCCATACAATATTCTTAGATTTATCATGGGGTAATATCCCTCAGCTATTCCAGTACAGCACCACATCTGCATCCCTGACCAGACTTGCAGAACGCCAAGTGCTCAGATCCTGCAGATAGACCGTTGCTAGATTCAGGTATTTGGACAGCAGGCTTCAGGGATAACTGGGTACAAGCAACTACTAATATTTACAGAGGCAATTCTCTAAAGTGACTGGCCATCAAAGACCCAGAAACAAGCCCTAATAATCTGGTTACAGAATGGTCTCACTAACCTTTTACAGTTTTTATTCAGAGACAGAAATCCTACGTGTAAAAATGCACTAGCTTCCCATGATCTAATAGTTTAACGGAGCTTTCATTTTTCCTTGGTCAGGCATAGACTGTAAAAGAACAGGCTGACAGATTTTACAGATGAAGAACATGTGGTAAGTAAATAAATCAAAGGTTACCTTCCAGGCTGGGGTAATGTAGTCCTTTATAAATATTATTTGGAGAAGTGACCGCCTGATACTGGGCACTTAGTAACTTCATTAGAAGTCTAATGAATGTACCACAGAGATAATGAGAGACAGACCAGACTAAAAGAAAGATGGAAGGATTTCTTGCACATTTTTTAACAATGTTTCTCCAACCTTCAGATTATTTATAGCCATTATAAAATGGCAGTGCATTTGGGGAAAAAAAAAAAACACACAACATAATAAAATACCAATATAAACAGACATAAGCCATGTTAAAGTACTAAATTCTACCAGCCACTGTACAAAGCATCAAAGATTTATAGGACCTGGTCCCAAGCCTAATTGGAAAAGAAAGTCAGGAGGAGGGGAAGGGGAAGAGAAAGGAAAAGAACAGCTCACTCAAAGAGAAACAAATCACGTAAGCTGATGTAAAGCCTAGGTTTAGTGTGGATAGGGGAGCCGCATCCCGCAGCAAGCCATGAGGTGGCACCAACACAGGAACTGTTCAGTGCAAGAACCTGCTGGGTCCGAATCCAGCCCTGACTACCTGGACAGCAAGTGGCAGTGTCTATCTCTAGCTGATCAGAGGCCAGGGGACTTTCTGAGTCACAGATAAAGTCTTTGCATGTAATATAACCCTTGACAGATTTTATTTTTTTTTTTTTCCGCTTCTAGGAACTCATCTAGACTCCACTTGAACCCATGTGAACTTTACGTACCAAAAAATGCTCCAGCAAGGAGATCCACAGATGAACTACATGTTGTCCTAAGAACAAATTCTTCTACTTGTTCTGAACCTTTGTCCAATGCTCCTTTACTCTTCACAGAATCACTGAATGGTTGTGGTTGGAAGGGACCTCTGCACCTTATCTGGTCCAATCCCCTGCAAAAGCAGGGCCACCTAGAGCCAAGATGCCCAGGGCCAGTCCAGATGACTTTAGAATATGCTCAAGGATGGAGACTCCACAACCTCCATGGGCAACCTGTGCCAATGTTTGGTCATCTACAGAGTAAAAAAGGTTTCCTGGTATTCAGAGGGAACCTCCAGAGTTTCAGTTTGTGCCCATTCGTTGTCTCTTCCCCTGTCACCGGCCACCACTGAAAAGAGCCTGGCTCCATCTTCTTTGCACCCTCCCTTCAGGTATTTGCACACATTGATGAGATTCCCCCACCCCACCCCGTGACTTCTCCAGGCTAAACAATCCCAGCTCTCTCAGACTTTCGTCATATGAGAGATGCTCCACCCACTTGCTTTAGTGGAGACTCTATCCACACCCATAATTTCATAAGATTTTTACCATATTCTTTTCCAGGCATCTCTCTTCACGTTCTCCAAGCCCTACTGCATCAGATCTAGTATGAAAGTTCTTATGTAATTTATTATGAAAGTTCTATTTTGCAATTATCTATTTGCATATTTATAAGTGTGGTTTTCATTAATATTGGCACATATCCACGTTGAATGGATCCGCTACTAACCTGTGCCAATGAAACTCCTCTGCACAGTAAAAAGCAATCAGAAAAAGACATTAGTAAGGCCAAAACAAATTCATCTTTAAGTGTGGCTTCCTGCAAAAAGTTTTGCAGTTGGCATCCAAATCTAATTAGAATGTAAGATGAGATAACTTAACAAAAGGAGCAGCTCTCTAATGAGAGCAATGGAATTGCTGCTCCAAATGATAAAGAAGAGATGGAATAGCCAATTCCTGTTAACAGATGCAGCTCTGCTGATACAGCAACAGTCACAACACCCACAGGATCTGCAACAGCAGGTTCTTGGCTACAAACTCCCTCCTGAATGCTGCCTTGCTACTTTTCTAAACAAGTAGTCAAAGCACTGCAAACACACTTTACCTGCCGTCCCTAACAAGATAACTTCATAGGGACTGTGATGCTTCAAAAACACATTCACTTTTGGCAAAGTTTCCTCTGACCTTCTCCACCAAAACCTCAGGACTAAATGCCTGGGAACAGGACACGGGTTTAAAATTCATTTCTGATGAGATAGGATGTTTCCCTTATTAAGGAGCTCATAATCAAATAAGTTCATTAACAAAGACAGAAAAACTATATTAAATACAGCATACATAAGCTGCAGAAACAGTGACAAGCGTATTCTTCCAGCTCCCCAAAACACTTTTTTTTCCCCAACAACAAATTTCATTAATTCATAAAGAGATCCTCATGATTGTATCAACACCAGAAATATCCTTTGGCAGTAAATTCCCTAAATTTCCCATTCCATCATCTAGTTTTCTGGAATGGAAAGACTAGAGATCTGGACAGGTTTAAGTTTCCTTAACCATTCATCAGGATGATCAAATCCAGTTGTGTGTCTGAAAGGACTGGTTGGAAAATTAAATTACGTCAAAGATAATCTGGGTTTTCGTTGGTTTGTGTTGGGTTTTTTTAACTACAGTTTCCAAGTATACTTTTAGTCCAATAAAATAGCTTCACTAAGAAAATGTGACAGCATCCAAGATAGCCACCAGTTGGGCAATTGATGGAGAACCTACCTGTGGTGCAGAAGACTTAAATCCCTTGGTTGAATAAGACAGCCACTGTAGGTCAGATCAAAAATTTGTATTATCTGCTCATCTGCCAGAGAATATTCCAGGAAAAGTATAAGGAAGAGATAAAAGACTTCCCATGGTCTCTCACCCAGCTCTCCTGACTTAGAGATCACCAAATGCAAAAACCACTAAAATACTGTAGTATATCATGTCTCCAGTGCAATCCCAGCTATTCCATTATAATACCTAAAGGATAAATAGCACATTGCTGAAGAGGAGGTAACAAAAAATGGATGATGCTTCTGCAACACTGATGCAAAAGCTGCAGACCTGTCCATTCCTTGAATGTCATATCATAAAATAATTTATGTAAGCCACAGGCTACTGCCACACTATCTTGTTTAACAGCCAGCAGCAGAAATATCCTCCATTAATTCACTGAATCACCTTTTAAAACCCATTTATGCTTTTATTATTTCTGCCTCACAACATCCTGTAGCAATGAGTTACACAATTTAATTCTTGCGGAATATAAGAGCACTTCCTTTTAACTTATTCAGAGCAAAGACTTGAACTTGGATCTTCCACACGTAAGATTAGTATTGGTCTCTCCCTGGAGAGATTCTCGGTCTCTCCTGTTGGAGCTCTTTTGCAGAGTATAAATAATTCAACATTTAATGAGGAAGAGAGGAAAAGGTGGCTGGGGGTCTCACCTGAAACATAGAAAATTAAAACAAAACACCACTTGTTTTGGCCCTCTCTACATCTGGAATTCCACCTTTGTCCTAAGAACATTCCCTCAAAAAGTTTGGAATTTGATAAATTGCCTTTTCTTATTGCTTCCCTGTCTCCAGTCAGAAAACAAGATATATCCAAAAATTCCCAGGTCTACTTATTAACAAGAACATCCCAATAACCCAGTTATCTATGAGAACAAAACTGATGTACAAACACATGACCTTTCTAGGCCTATTTAACAAACATATTCCTCACACAAACATATCTGCAGCATCCACCATTAGTGACCAGTCCAGTCCTCCCAAAGCCACATGTTAGAAGGTTGACAGCTTCAGCAAAGCAGCCCCACTTTCAAGCTGCAAAAGATCTGTGAATGAAGCACAGAGCAGTGATGTGTAATACATGTTGAACAGTGAGTTATATGTACACGTAAATGAGAACCTCTGTGCCGTCACCATGCAACACCCTCACCAAATAGAGTTTCTGAGGCAGAATGCAGTCAAAGCCAAGACTTAGCTCTGTCTTCAGAGAATCACAGATACGAATAAAGCACTCTGAATGGGTAATTTTTTTTAATTAACAGCCTATCTAAAACACCATTACAATCTGCAGTTCTGTTTTTATTAATTCTTTCCAATTCAGCAGGTATTCCACCAAAGAACAGGGATGAGCAGATGCAGGGGGAAGCACATTAATAAATCATAAGTGTCATTAAAATTTGTAAACTAATATCTTCTGGGAAGGCTTGGCAATTAGTCTCAGAGCTTTCTCGGCAAACAAAAAATTAATAAATCCAAAAGGTCCCCTGTCTGATGATATCCCCGCCCCCGCAGAAAGGTCATTGATGGAGCAATTAAGAGACACAGCAAATGGACCAGCCAGAAGGCTGGTTCAGAAAAGACAAATGAGCTCCATGAAACAAGATGACTAAGGCATCTTAATAAGCAAAGGTGGGACTTCGATCTACACACCATCCCAACACACATAAAAAGGCTTTTGGACTCATATTTGCTGGGCTACTACTTTTCACATGACTTTGCATTGCCCTCCTTGGTCCCTACCATCTTTGAGGCAGTATTAACCTGATTACTTGTCAAAGCAAGGAACCATCAGAAAGTCAACGCGTGAACCTTACTATTTCCTTGTGCAAAAATCCTGTTGGATATAATAGGACTACGGAAGCAAGGGGAAGGAGGCAAATGAAACCTCTCTCCAGAAGTTAGTCATACACTTAAAGAACAAAATAAAGAATTCAAGAATGAGGTCTTATTTTTATTATTATTACTGAGTTTACCTAACTCTAAAACATAGCCCTGAATTTAAGATAAGCCTACTAATTTTCATGATTGGTTCCCAAAACAAACGTTTAAAACAGTTTTAACTCACATTATCCATTTGTTGCAATGACAACATCTCTTTCCATTTTGAACTGCAAAGAATGTATTCTCTGGACACCACCTGGGACTGTCTGGCACATAGGGCTAAACCTATGGTTCATTCTGTTCTGCTCCTTGAATTTTCTTTCCTTTTTTCCTTCTTTTTTTTTTTTT
The DNA here is from genome assembly GCF_000690535.1 of Cariama cristata. Lineage (NCBI taxonomy): Eukaryota > Metazoa > Chordata > Aves > Cariamiformes > Cariamidae > Cariama > Cariama cristata. Next base: position 4,162 of record NW_009635773.1, on the reverse strand, counting down.
TTAATTCCCATGGCTCTTCATATTCAGCCACACACAGCCCAAGCAAAGCCAAACAACCCTTATGTACATTTCCTGAAGTCCACAATAAAATATTTGTTTAGGTTTTTGGAAAGCCACCACTGGGAAGATAATGAATCATCTCAAAACAGAAAAGCATTTTGAATCAGGTCATAATTAGTTACTTCAAATGGCTTCACTTATACAGTGGGATAAGGTGGTCAATGGTTATCACCATCTGATAACCAGCAACTTCTAATGTTCTTGTCACAGATACTCCCCGTAAACCAGCAAACACAAGGAAGCTAAGCCACCCCCTTATTGCTCTTCATAGTTATGAAAAGAGCACAGAAAAGCCATTGTATGTGTAGCCTTTTGTGAACGTTTAGCATTACCACAGTGTAACTTAATCGTATGCCCTTTACCCATTAATTTCTCTCCTTGCTGATACTCAACAACTATTTTCACCTGTAAAGCTTTCTCTCTTGCTCCTGTTTATTAACTAGGACCATTTTCTGATGCCTGCTGCAACACACATGCAGCTGGACAAATACAGATGTCAGCAGCCTCTGCCAAATCCGGTATGCCAGCCTGAGTAAGAGAACAAGACCTATTTCTCCGAAATAATCAGAAATGTAGCCATGACAGCAAAGAAGAAATTTTCACTTGCCTCAAGAATGCTGCATTTTCTATTCTTCACAGCTAGTGATTACCTAGCTCTTTGGGTCAAGGAACTTCTCTTTATTAAATGGCCACGATCTTCATTTGGCAGCAGCTAGCTCAGGAATGGGCCAACATGCGGTTACTGTTCATCTCCCAAATAGTTCGAGTGTGGCTCCCATGCCAAGATGGTATCTATGACTGACAGCCAGGCTGTGCTGAGCCAGGGTAAACTAAATCACCTACTGTGCAGAAGAGACAAATCAGCAAGAATACCAGAGGTTAAGAATTGCATTATTCTGGGATACTGCTGAAGGCCCACACTAATCGCAACTCAGGGTGCTGGGAGCCCTGAGGAACAACTCTCATCTCACACTGCAGTCATCTGCTGCTGTTCCCCATTCCCTTAGTTCTTCAGCAAACACAGTCTGCACCTAGCAGCTCTCAATCACAAAGATTTTGACAGGTGGCTCACACAGTCTGAAAAAAAATAGCCATCATCAAGCTAAGCTATTTATACACTCTAACAAACAACAGTAGAGATGCCAAACTTTTGGGCGCCCTAGTTTTCAAATCCAAGAGGTCAGGGATGTGCTTGCACACCCAGCTGACTCCTTCCCTCCGTGTCCTGATGGCTGACTGTAGTTGTAAGAAACCCTCCTCCTCAACAGCACAGGATTTCTGCACTTCGCAATGTTGTTAGAAAATGCCAAATAAGGTGTGATAATGGGAAGTATTACTACTTTGAAAACCAACTCCATTAATTTTATGCCTGAATACAGTCGTCCAGAAAATATCATGCAACCAAGATGCATGTTGTCAGAATAAAAGTGAAAAACAATAAATATAATCAAATTTGACAGTACTGCAGGGAGATGTCAGCTGGTCATGGTGGGTGTCTGGAGACTGCATTTCAATACAGTAAATTCCAGGAAAACTACAATGCCTCATTGCAAATCTTGTGGAGACTGACCAGTACTGAGCAAGAGGCCGCGGCACAAGCCAGAAGTTGCCATTCTCAGCACCACAGTCTAAATAATGCACTGTTGCTGGGATAGCAACGCTCTTTTAAGGAAGATCTGGCTGTGCCATGACCTATTTCAGGTTTAGCTTGTTTCACAGAGGATGATACAGAAAATTGAATCAGGCTTATTGAATTTCCTGATCCTTGCCTTCTTACTCACCCAGCTTAGAGGCTGCTACATTTGGAGCAAGGAGGCTAAGCCCCAGTTCCCAAAAGGGAGACATGGCATTTCACGCCTACAGAGCAGCCCTATCTGAAGCCAGCTCCATGTGCAACACACGAACCTAGGGCACAGAATCAGTGTGAGCTGTGAAACTCTGCAAAGGCAACAAATGCTACAGGTCTACTGCAACATACTGGTTGTCTCTGGAGACTGTGGGAGGCTTAAGAGGCAAGAACATAGGAGGAAACAGCATAAAGCCTTTTGGTAATTCAAACAGAACTGAATGAAAGCACAATGCAAAACATAAGGGAGTTTGCAGTCAAGCTGAGAGTTTTTACTCTCTCAGCTTCAAGCTAGGAGTTGCAGCTGCTGTGTTTTGCACCTGTCCGTTAAAAGGCTAAAAGTTTTTTTAACTCAACACAGAGGCTAAGACAACAGACCAACCTCTTCAGAGGCAGCAGGCACAAGAGTGAAAAAATGCTTGGAGATTTTTGACTGCTGCCATGGGAACATAATTTCTTGGTTAATAAACAAGAAAACAGGAAGGAATATACGTTAAAATTCCTTCATTAGCATTTTAGTCTCTTAAGCAGAAAGAGTCAGTCATGGTTTTGAGTCTGGGTTAATGCATGGACCAGCATTACGTACCATCAGATAATTTAGCCAGGACCACAGCCAGAGGACGGGAACTCCAGGGGACTCATCAAAGGTGGGTAGAATGGTAGCGGGGACTCAGAGCTGACACATGCAAGTGCTTGCACTTTAGAAGAAAATCTGAACTGCTCCCCACTGCCTAATTAGCTGATGTGTTGCAGTCATGGCTGTCGCATTGATCATAAATACCACCCTGCTAACTTGCACTTCTCCTGTCTGCTGGATCACCCTGTTGTCTCTTTGTCTTCATCTGAGATTGAAAGCTCCTTTGCGATGGAGGCCATTTTTTCCAGCTTCTGCAATCCAAATAAATATAACTGTTCCTAGATACTAAAAAAAGGCAACAGTGGAAAAAAATTATTCCAGTTATCTTAGCAGAAATAACTGCTCAACCCACACTGGCTGAAACAGTTGAAAACATTTTAAATCTTACAATAGCAACTTTAAATACTTATCCAGAATGTCACGTTCATATAACCCTCTCTCAATACTGTACAGCTTAAACACAAAACAGGATTAGCAATGAGCAAGGAAACATTCACAAGGCTCTTCCTTTGCTTATAAAACCTATGAAGTCTAAAAGGCCCACAGAATAAGAAAAGGAGCTCGATACATTCCTCCTGTTTATTCACACTCACAACAGAAGAAGAAAACAACTGGACAGGAACAAGATTAACTAATGAAAGGACTTGCTGCCTACCATGCAATCTACAGAAGTCCCCATATAATATATCTGAACACAACATACACCTGAAACCAAAACTCATTTATCACAATCACAATTTCTAAGGTCAGATCTGGAAGTGTTATGAACACATACATTTGAAGAAACAAGCCACTGAAGAGACTTTCCCTTGTCTCTGCCTCCTAATAAAATTTGCCTGAGATTTTCAACAGAAAAATAAGCCAAAAGAAATCCCCAACTCTTCAACTCTTGGTTGAGAATGGTGCCTTTTGGGCAGCATATTTTACATATCTAACCCTCTCACTCCTCTCTGTTCAACAGATGCCTTCTTGGACTACAATTCCTGTGAAGCAGCCTGGCCTCAACTCTTTACAGAGAGAGTTCGTATTTTATGACAGACCACTCCTCTGTGCTTACAGTTCATCGTGGACAATGAAGTTTGATGCAGGGACCTTGGCCTACAGAAGGTTTTAGAATTAGAGGTGCTCCAACAGCACTTCAAATCAAAACCATGTAAATTTACAGATTAAGAGGAAGACCTGTTTTCCTTTTGTTAATGGAGAAGAAATGGTT
>NW_009635773.1:0-375 GCF_000690535.1 Cariama cristata | reverse complement strand
GGGGGGGGGAATTCTACAGAAAGCATATGTCCAACCCTTAATCCAACTTTTACTTAAAGCAAGCAGGATGTAGCTGAATTCTGAACTACCCAGTTGAGAATTGCCTATTTTGCTAGGCAATGAGAACTGATGAAGGGCTTGCATGCCTGAAAAGCTTAAATAGTTTTTACAGTTATATTTGCTGATGTACAAAAAGACTTCTCTCCACAAATTCTGATGTCTCACACCATCACAAGTATAACCGCAATAAAGTAGCTTCCTTTCACAGGAGGAAAATGACCACCTCCACTCAACTCAGTGGGAAAAACAAAAATCCAAACCACAACTGACAGGCATCTCTTGTGAGCAAGAAGAGATGAAGCATTCACCAGGGGG
>NW_009635772.1:0-834 GCF_000690535.1 Cariama cristata | reverse complement strand
TTACATTCTGACTTTCTCAAAAGTGGATCCAGTAGGAAATTTGCTGTAGAAGTGAACTCGGATGAACAAACCTTTCAGCTATCAATATACCTCATTCCTCCCTGATGTATTTAACTCTCCTGATACCAAATCTCTCATACTTCAGCTTGTGGCTTTCATCTAATCATCTTTGTTTATCTTGCTTTTTGCTGTAATTCCATAGTGTAGGAAAAAAAAAAGAAAGAAAGAAAAAAAAAAAAAGCAAGCAACTAAGAAAGTAGTGAAATGAAAGGGTTAAATCTTTGCTTTAGCCAGTACAAGGTTGCCTCCGCAAGCACAGACAAGGAGGACAGGAACCACATTGTATGCAGGCCCTATCAGGCAAGGGAGACCAGTTTCAATCGCCCTTGCGGCCCAGGACAACTCAGCAGTTTCAGCTGAAGGTGAAAAGCTTACTGTGAAGAAGACTGCTGCCTTCCTCCCAAAGACTTCCGCCTGCAACCCGAGGTGGGAGTGTGCAGGCGTAAAGGGGAAGGAACCTGTGCTACTGAATTCCTGGAACTAATTGTGATATCCCTGCCTATTTCTTGGAAATCTAATGAATATGTATACCTGGGTTTTTGCTCTCTAGGGTGTGCAAGTTTGGAGGAGCAATCCCCCTTGCACCCAGCGCCAAAATAAACATGCCTGCTTTATAACTCCCCGCGAGCTGTAGAGTTTGTTTCTGCACAATTTGGCCACCCAGATGAGACCTCTCCGCCTGACTGCAGAACTGGCTGAGAGGGGGACCTCCTAGGCGCTCCCTGAGAGTTCTCGGAGGAACTCGCTCGCTCGCCCGATTGCTGCGAGGGTAGA
>NW_009635771.1:0-1998 GCF_000690535.1 Cariama cristata | reverse complement strand
TCCTTCCCGCTATTTATAGCAGCCGGCTCGTATCTGGGTATGCCGGGAGCCGCCGGGGACGGGGACGGGTAAGGAGCAAAAAAGAGGTAAGGAGCAAAGGCAGAAAAGCTCCCGGCCTTTGCTGGCCCAGTAGATGTTGTGTCGTGCCTTTGGCATCTGTAGGCAGCATGGGTCTTACTGCTCCAATGAAAGCTGAAGCGCCTGTCAAAAGCCAGAAGAGGGGAGGAGATGTTGGCTTTTGAACTGGTTTCCTCTGCCTCCGCAGCAAACCCTGGCCAGTGAATCCTAAGCCCTGGGCTGGCTTCTGCTGAAAACAAACTAAAAATCAGTCCTGAGGTCGGAGATCCTGTCCCCTTTGAGATTTTAACGGAGACATAACCAATAAATCTCACGTTGCTCGCTGGTGCCCATTTTCTGCACCAGTTTTACAACTCCAGCGTGACACTGGAGACCAGTTCCTGGCCCATACAGCTGTCCCGACGGTGCCTAGATAAAGCCTGTCAGGTCGATTTTTAGTCTCCTTTCAAGGTAATGTCTTATCAAATGTTTAGCCCTCACTCACGCCGTAGTAACCTCGTCCCGTGCACCTCTAGAATGAAGTATGTTAAAAAAGCGGGTGACGTGCAGGGGCCCAGGGCTCTTCTGCTCTCAGCCAGGCAGCTCTGGCAGGGGCTGATGGAGCCGGAGGGCAGACAAAAGAAAAAGCGATGACAAAGTCGGAACGAAACTGAAAACATGTTTCTGATTTAAGTATAATCTATTTTTAAATCGGGTGGCATGTAAATATGAAGCCCTAATTAACACGCGGGATTTTTTCCCCAGCACGGAGGCTGGGCCTATTTCTCCTCCCGGTGCTTGTGAAAGCTCCTGCTCGTCCTCCGGCTGCTCCCTGCCAAGGGACACCCCGCACCTCGCCTTCGCTTCCCCCTCCAGAGCCCACCTGACACGACGAAACGGAGCAGTGAATTCCTGTGGCTCCTCTAAGCTTTGCTGCAGCGGGAGCGGTGCTGCGGGCAGCTTCAGCAGGGCTGCCGGGGTCCCTCCTGCCCGCACACGCAGAAACACCGCGGCGGCTGCTCAGGACCCTTCACGGACAACCCGGCCTCTTCCATTTTGTGAGGAGGATTAATCCCAATTAATGCCAAATTAATCTTTCCAGAGCTGAAAACCACACACGAGTAACATGGGGAAGAAACACTAGTGCCTACCAAAATGACCCGCAACTTTTAAAAACACACGCTTCAAGCTCAACCTGGCCAACTTGCTTCCACTGAGCAAGAAAAACAATCGGGGGGGGGGGGGGGGGGGGAAAAAAAAATCCCCTCAGCGTTTACAACTGTAGGGTGTATTTCCTGCTGTCAACTCAATCAGTAACGATGGCTGCACCCGAGCACGGGTTTCCCAAAAAGAATTCATCACAGCAGCAGAGGAGCAACTAATATCCTTACTAGGAGCACAGCTTTCTGCAGATTGCTAGATGTTGTTCTCCGTATGTATTATAGTTAGTCCCGGCACCACAGGGGAAAGAATATGGAAATAGGAAGGAAGGACGGAAGGAAGGTTGGTTAATATCTATTGTCTTGTCATGGATAAATCATGAGTGCCCTTTCTTTGAACAGTATATGAAACTCGAGAGCTTGGATCGTGGGGATCTGGGTTTCTAGTGGGGGAGCTGGTACTCCTGCTGCTGCTGCTGAAGAAGAAACACAAAACTCTTTTACTCGATTCAGTTCAAAAAGCACCTACTGTGAGACCGTCTGGTCTAACGTTCATTTTTTATTCTACTGCAACGTTCATGCTATGCGAAACGCAATAGGAATTTCCATACCAGCATTTACATCCAAATGGACCCGTTGAGATTCATGCTGATGTGTAACAGTTCTACTATGCAGCCCTTCTGGCAAGTGCCGCGGTGCCGGCGTGCTGGCTAACCAGCCTAACACCCGGCCTGTCCCACTCGTTACTCCGTGGGCTGAGCCCTGTACCAGGGCTGCGTGT
>NW_009635770.1:0-7476 GCF_000690535.1 Cariama cristata | reverse complement strand
AAATGGATCCCGCGGTGATGCCACCCGGCTGGTGGCACCTGCAGCCCAAGGTGCCCCCCAGGCGTGGGCCACGCAGGAAGCGGGACAGAAAACAGCACTCGGCCCTGCTGTCCGCAGACACATCACTCGCTGCAGGCAGGGAGCAGCAGACGAGAGCACCCAGCAAGTTCATGACACAAGTGCCACCAGCACCTCTGGGGATGCAGAGGGCTCCCTCCACCACCCCCAAGCGCTGCCAGTGTCCCTTCAAATGCAAACCCTGTTCGGAGAGAGAGCAGCTGAACCCACTGCAGCTACCGACAGATTTAAATACCCAGGACTTCCTCGGGCTGCAGATAAATACATTTAAATGAACTATAGGAGATTAAGGGGGTGGAGGAAGATGGAGAGGGGGGAATAAAAAAAAAACTTCACAGTTTAACTTTCCCTCTTACTAGAAAGAGCAGGGGTGCAATGGGGACACAGCCTGGGGCAGGGGGGCACAGTCTTTGCAGAGCTCCTCCTTGACAGTGACATGTGACAAAGCTGGTGGTGACAAAGCTGAGGGCTTTGGGCTGCCCCATGCCAGCCAGTGCGTGGGGTGGTCCCAGCTGCCAGACACCCCTGAACTGGCCTCCTGCCAGCTCTCCCCTGCCCATACCCCACCCCAGGACATCAGCATGCTCCGCTGGGGAATCTGCGCTGCCTAGGTGGCCCAAAGGCAAGACCTGTGGGTGGAAGAGGGAGCCATGGAGGCCGACGGACAAGCTGGCGCACTGGGAGCGCACGCTACTCCACAGCCCCGTTTCTGCCGGGGTTTGGCCCATCTGAGTGGTTCAGTTCCCACACGCAGAGGCAGGGCTGGGCTTTGCCACCCCCCAGCTCTGCAGTGCCTGGAGAAGAAAGCCCATGGGCAAGGAGCACTGGAAGGGGAGCAAAGAGCCGCTGCCACCTCTTCCTGGAGGCACCGGTCTTTGGAGGAGTATGTGACCTGCCCACACAGTGGGCTCTCACCCTCCCACCCTTGCCCAGGGGGGGAGAGCGAAACCCCCGAGCTGAGCCCACACAGTGCTGCAGGAACTCCATGCCTAAATACCCCTGGCCTTGCGTCAAGGGGGTGAGGCTCCCCCACCTGGTTTGGGGGGTTCGGCGGCTTTTTAGGACTTATTGAAGGCTGCCAAGACAGCCCAGATCATCTCTGCACCTCTGGCTTTGGCAGCTTCCACGTCAGGGTCCATATCAAGGAGGTCCTTGGTCCTGTTCATTGCCACATTGTACTTGTCATCTGCCAGGCTGGCGAAAACATTCTCCAGCACGTCTGAAGAGTGGGCCAGCACCAGGAGAGCCAGAGTCCTGCGGTCCATGCGGTGGGGTTCATTCACCCACCGCTCCAGCATGCTCTCCTGGAGCTTCTTCACCAAGCGCTGCTTCTCGGTGGCGTTACTGACAGGGTGGGTGGTCATGTCGAAGAGCAGGAAGTTCTGCTTCTCCGTGGTGAGGATGCCCTTCTCCACCAGTGCCTTGGCGATGCGCTCACGCACGTTCCTCAGCTGGTACTGCAGCTTGAAGGGGTTCCAGGTCTCCCCTGCAGGAGAGGAGACTCTGTTCAACGCCAGGGCAGTGACGGCTTTGCCACCCAACCCCAGTGCCCAGGCTGCGTCCAGCCCAGGACCATCTGTGCTTGCACAGGCATCATTCTGCGCCGCAGGAACCCTCTTCCTCCCCTTGGCCTGACTCTGACCTGCTTCTCCCATCAGTCCAACCTGGCAAAGCTCCCAGCAGCCACAAGGCGCAGCAGCCTGGGGCAGATCCCTTTGGAAAGCCCATTCTACCCAGGACCTCGGACCCCAGACTCAGTGAAGACTCAGCATGAAAAAAGAGGCAAAGGGGAGCGAGGTCCAAGTCTTCCACCAAGCTCCTGACAAAAATGACCCGGAAAACCATTCTCTGTCCCCACGTTCAGCCTTCCTCTGTTCTGCTGTCAGTATTCTGCCCACCTCCAGTGAAGCAAGGGGATGGCCAAGCCATGGAGAGGGGACAGGCAGTAGGGATGGGCCCCAAGGAAGCTCAGGAGATGACATCTCTAACTGGTCCTACCAGTGAGCAGCTCTATCCAGGTCTGCACCGTTTCTGCAGATTCCATGGCCTTGATGTGTCGGAGGGTCTCATCCAGCAAGACGTCACCAGTCGGCAGGTCCGACTTCAAGAGCACCTGGAAAGACAAAGTGGAAACACGGCGTAAGGCTGGATGCAGACCTGCCGCTCCCTTCGTGAAGGAACAGCACCAGCCCTGGTGTGCAGCGCTGCTTCAGCAAAGCTCACTGCTAGTGTGCTCAGCTGGGGTGGATGGAGCACCAAAGCCTGTCAGGCCCCCAGCCCAGCTCCTGTGACACCTTCACCTTCCTCTCCAGCAGCCTTTTCTTCTTGATGGAGAGTGGCTCCAGGCAGATCCGGCCGCACAGAGCCAGCTCGATGAGGATGCCTCCCCGCAGGCCTGAAGAGATGCAGTCATTCCAGAAGGAGGTGTAGCCCTGGGAGAGAGAGAATGGATGGGAAGGGCAGAAGAGAGATGGGAAGGGGAGCTCTGCTGAGCCCCTCACCCCTCCCAGCCTGCCTGGGCCCTGCCCAGGTGACTCTCCCAACTCCCACCAACAGCTCTGCCTCCCAGGCCAAAGGGAGAAAAAGGACCTTCCCCGCCAGGTGAAAAGTGCCCTACAGCCTCAACTAACCGCCTCCCTGCAAACAGTGAGCAATTCAGGTGGTGCCCTTCCCGCTGCACCCACAACCACCCACCACAGCCCAGTGCTGGCTAGGCAGCTGCACCCAACCCCAGATCATAAAAAACTCCACGCAAGAATGAGAAAAGCAGGGCCCTTTCCCCTGGCAAGCCCCTGGCCACAGGAGGACATCGCTGCTGCCGTGGGGCTGCAGCCAGCGACCCAGGCTCTGCGCTGTCCTGCCTGAGCACCTGCTGTGGACATGCCCAGGGGAAATGGGAAGTGAAATCTGCTCTCCTCCTTGAAGAAAGCCTCCACCAGCTCCAGGCATGCCCTGAGAGTAATTAGCTGTACGAAGAAATCGCTCCTCAGGCCCGTCAAGTTTTCCCACTCTCCACAGCACAGTCCCACAGGCACAGGCTACGGCAAGCCCCAGTTCCCACCACAGGGCATAAAAGCTTCCCCAGCCCCTTGCTCACCCCCCCAGACTTCTGTGAGGGAAGAGGAAATTTCCAGTCAGGGATGAAGGATGGGAAAATGCATCCCACCTCTCCCCACAGGGTGGGCATCTTGGTGCTGGGTTGCAGCCCTGTTCTCTGAGCCCGCCATGGGACGGGGTCCTCATCCCGAGAAGTGCAAGCTCCGAAATCATTAGGGCATTTGGCAAAGCAACAAGAAGATGCAGAGGTCTGGAAAATACGGCCCATAAGGAACCGGCAGTTGAATTGGGGTTTTCAGTCCAGGGAAGAGATGACAGAGGGAGAACAGGATAAGGGAGGTCAGATACATCAAAGGCAACAGCAAAAAGGAAGGGAATGGCCAATTGCCACTTCCACTGTGTATGGGACAGAGTCCTGGGCTAAAATTGTAGCCAGAGAGATTGGAGCTGGCACCAGGAAGAAATAACCATCTGGACAAGAAAGCCTAGGAATGGTTCATCCCTGGAGGGAGCGGGCAGGGAAGGGAAGTCTCTGTCCTTTGAGGTTTATGAACATTGAACTAATTCTTCTCAGGAGAGAGCTGCCCTGGTTTGAAGCTACAGGACAGTCTAGGCAACCTCTCCATTCCCTTCTTCCACTGGTCTTTTATCCCCTGATTAGAACAAGGCCCAATTGTTCCAGCTTGATGACTGCTACATCATGGCACAGACACAGGGCAGCAGTCCTTGGATTTCAGGGCAAGCAGAGAGCAGGCAGGGCTGCAGGGAGAGGCTCGTCCAGGCAGGTAGCACGGTTGGGAACTGGGCACACGCTGGGGTTCGAGACGGGCCCAGAGGAAGGGTGAGCCAAGCGGGATGCAAAGTCACAACGTGCGTATCTGCAGGGGGACACAACTCCCTTTTTGTTGCTCTTTTTCTCCGGAGGAAGTGGGGAGAAGGAGAGAAAGGGCAGGTCTAAAAGCTACCAGGAGACTGCAGACAAAGCAACCTCACAAGCCTCCTTCCTAAGGAAAAAAAGGCAGAGAACATGCAGCCCTTGTACATGGAAGTTTTTACAGTCCGTATGGGTAAACGCTTGTCCCCAGCATGTGTGTTTATACAGTGCATCTGGATACCGGGTTACTCGGCTTGCATAGCACAGAGAACCATAAAAGAAATTATAATCTTTATTTGCTTTCTTCATTTCCTTGTGAGGAAAGGCACAGCGACCTTTCATCCCTGCCCTGCTGATTTCCGTCCATGGGAGACACACCCTTTAAGAACAAGTTCTCCAAAAGAGGGTGTGGAGATGACCGAAAGTTTCCATTCACTGGGCTGGAAGGCACATTACCCCTAGAAAATTTTACGGGGTCTGAAATCAAACAAGTCAAAAGCTCCTATGTTACTTTCAGCTTCTGGAATAAGACTGGTTACAAATGCCAGGCTGGTGTGCAGCCAGTTTCTCCTAGATGGACAGACTAGTACTTAAAATAATGCAATTACACTGTGAGCTCGTTGGATTTGGCTAAAATTGTCTTGTTTTTTCCCCAGTCATGAAACCATGAGTGAACAACAGAGCTGGGAAATACCAATGCCTGGGAGCCCAGCTCACGGCCAGGCTACTGCTGCCTCTGGTCTTCCTTTTGAGATAGAGGAATGCAGAAAGACAAGAAAGTATGACAAGTTTGGGTTTTTTTTCCATATCTATTGTGCTCTCCTAACCACCCAGTGGCTGAAGGGCCATTCCCAGGAATATATTAACCAAGCCAAGAACACTAAACATAGCCCGGGAAGAAAGCAGACTACGCCATGCTCCTAGGCTGCTCTCAAATATTTGCTCCAAAATTATTTGCATGATGTTCTCTTTATAGCTCTGCTCTCCTGTTACTTCCTAGTTCCCTCAGCAAGTCTTAGATCTTATTGGGGTTTGTTAAAGAGGACAGCTACAGTCCTCTGTCACTTGTACCACCCACAGCTCTCCCCTGCTGGATCTGCAAGTGTGGTCCACGTCAGAAGTCACGGCCTGAGCAGGTCTATGCAACTGGAAGGCACCAGCTCAGATTAACTCAGCAGTAGCAGGGCCCTACGGAAACAAAAAGTTCAGACACTTCACAGGGGCTTAATTTCAACCCAGAGAAACAGATGAAGAGACAGTGGCCCATCTACCACAGCTCTGACAACCACAGTGCCTCCTTTCCTCAGGGTGGGAGACAGGCTCACAGGAAGAGTGCTCCTGGAGCTCAAAACCCTGTGTTTAAGGCTCTCCTCTGTTATTATCATCCCAAGAAGCACCTTGGGCAACTAGTTAGCTTCCCCTGATCTTGATTTCCACATCTGCTTGACAGGAATCAAGCATCAGATTCCCCCAAAGAGATCAAGATGATGCATGTACTAAAGAAGATGAGGTATGCCAACGCAGCAGGTAAGAGCCAAGCAGCTCAGAGAACTCAACACGAGGTGTCTTCTCCTTTCCCCACCGCTCATTTGAGGCAGAGTTGAGAAACAAGTTCCTACCAGCTGATAAGCGCAAAACAATGCGGTTGGACCAGGGCCCCTTTCCAGCAGAGAACAACCCCCGGAAAATAACCAGCTGTGAAGTTCATCCACTGCTGCCAAGGAAAGCCACTAAAGTGGCACACATGCGTGAGACGAGTGCCCAGCAAAGAGATTCCCATCCAGTCCCGCTCCCCTCAAGCCTGGAGCTGGATGACACCATTCCTGCCCAGCTAAGGAAATTACTGGCCTGAAGACAGAGACATGGCTCCTACCTCCTTTGCCACTGCTGTGTTCAGACCCACCCTGCACCTGCTTTCAACTCCCGGTCCAGCCGCCTTCTCTCGCCTTGCCCTGTTCTCTCAAAACCCACCCCTGCTGTTTTTCATGTCAATTCTTAAGAAAGTCAAAAGAGTGCTGAGTGTCCCTGTGTTCCAGCTGATGGTTTTGGATAGGAAAGTGCACTTGGGCTAGGGAAGAGGACGTTTACTGTCTGATGCACAAGGTGAGGCTCCTTTTACCCCATGTCTTTGACCCCAGCAAAGAACAAACCACCTTTGCTCCGCAAACGGCAGTCACCCAGTACCAAAAGGCACCCCCTGCTCCAGCTGCTTCTTACAGTCTCGGTGTCAGAGTTGGTGGGACAGCACTCGCAAGTAATCTCCACAGCTCAGTTTAAGCTACAGACGAGGCTGGTTTGCGCTAAGCAGGCTGGCTTTGTTAAAGAGGATTGCGAGGAACTCGCACGATCCGTTCTGCTGCTCACCGAGAACCTCACTGCCAGGTACGCCAAGGCAGTGCTGCCACTGCCACACGTGCAGCCGTCGGGGACACCTGCCTTACCTCCTTGTCCTTCAGCCCCAGGAGCAGCACCTCCTCCATGAGCGTGAGGCGGGTATCTTTGGAGTCGTCAGGATCTTCGTCATTCAGATCTCTGTCTGCAGCCACATCTTCCTCACCGTCCAGCTTCTTGTCCAAGTTCCTTCTCACCTCAGCATGCCATCCTCTGTGCGTTAGGGTTGTCATCTCCCGCTCCAGCTGGGCACACAAAGAACCGAGGTCTGCCCCCTTTTTAGAAGACACAATGGACTACGACAGTGCTAAGCCCCAAGACCCAAAACCCAGGCTCCAGGGAGGCACAAACAAGGACGAGGGATGCTCACCCCTTCTACCCACGAATTTCTGGCTCACCCTTGCCAGGATGGCTGTCCAAGAGTCACTGATAGGGAGTGGCTGTCTGTCACCTAACGAAGTGCTTGAGGAGATGACTATACATGGAGGAAGAGGAGCGGAGATCTGAGCCACAGCTGAGTCCTTTCACGCAGGGGACCTCCTGGCTGTGCACTCACAACAGAGACAGGTCCAGCACCCAGACAGGACGTGGGACACCGGGCAGCGTCCCAGGCTGATGCATTAAAAGCACGTTCCTTGGCACGGCTCCTTCTCATCTCCCCCCTCTCTAACCCACCTGCAGCTGGTACTCACCTTCTCACAGACATTAATGAGCCCCACATCCAGGTTCGCACTCCCAGGCTGCCAACCCCAAACCTCCCACGAACACCCTACACCCCACGCAGCAGTAACGAGATCCCACAACTTTTCCCCGACGAAAACGTGCAAAAACAGCAAGCGAGGGGGGGAGCGTGCCCCTCCGCCCCGGAGTTTCAGGGCTGAGAAACAAAACCCGGATTCATTTTTCCCCGATTTTCCCCCTTCCCGGCGGGTCCTCCCGCTCCTTCCCCTGCGATCAAACTTCGGGGCCGGGGGGAAGAAAAGCTTCCCGGTGGGGCCGGGGGACGGCAGGAACGGCCCGGCGGCTTCCTGGGCTCCGGTAGCCCAGCCCGGCGCGCGGCGCCAGCAAATGGGAGC
>NW_009635769.1:0-6049 GCF_000690535.1 Cariama cristata | reverse complement strand
CTGTCCGGGTTGTGCTAGCGAAGGCTTTGTTGCTGCCTACGCTGCGGGTGAAAGGAACAAGCCGGCAATTTTGACTTTCTAATTAATGCTTTTTACATTCAACGTGTATTCTCTTGAAGCAGGTCCCACGAGCCTGGCTGGGTAGGATCGCTGTGGGGCTGGGGCTTTTTTAGAAAGGCACTGCTGTTGCAAGTGGGGATTTTAGCTGCTGGTTTTCTTGCACACTCTCTGCTGACCAGGCAACAGGAACTTCATTAGGGTCATATTTTTATCTCTCTGTTTCATTTACGCTATAGAGAATATGACTAAGTATATCCTACAGAGCAGGCCACACAGATTATTCACAATGTGAATATTCAGCAGAGTAGTGGATATTTAGAGATCTTCAGCAAAAATATGTTAAGCATCTTGTTGGAAGGCTGCAAGATTTGTAATGCTGCAACTCGGTCAGACCTTGCGGTGCCTCGGCTCGGTTTCCCAGGCTGCAGCCGAATGTCAGCGCCAGCGCCTGCAGCACCGGGGCTGCTGTTCTGCATCCTTCAAATTGAAGAGTAACTGAAAAACAGATGACTTCTGAAATCAATGTATGCTTTAATGAACCGGTACATAAGATTAATTTTTGATGAAGTTCTAAGACCCCTGTTTTACAAAACTAACTCAAGTTCACGTTTGTGTTTTCAGAGGAAGAAAGAAGAATGTCACAAAAACACCTGAAAGAAGCCTTTATCAGCAACTTAAACGGAACTAGTTTGCTGGAAATTTCACTCGGCTTGTCTCTAGCTCCACTGTGCCTGCTTTGCAGAGGACTCCTCTTGATTTTATACTACCTGCACTATGGGAAACCTTTAAGTTCCAGGAAATATAGCCTGCTGCTAGACTTCCTTGTGCTAGTATCGCCTCTCCTGTTCTCCTGTACAGTCTTGTCTCCGATCGTCTTTTTCATGCCAACTATCACTGCAGCCTTCTGTGCCGCAATATTTTGTCAAATATACAGCCAAAGAAAACATAAGACCAGAGTGCCTTTTAGGCAAATTGTAAAAGACTTCCAGAAGACATACTTGGATCCAGAATACATTCCAGCAATAACGGTGTTCCGTGTTTATGTCAATGTGTTGACATCAATCAGCATTTTAGCAGTGGATTTCCCGCAGTATCCAAGGCGATACGCCAAGGTTGAGACCTATGGAACAGGAATTATGGATTTGGGGGTTGGAGCTTTTACTTTTGGTAATGCTCTCGTCTGTCCTGAAGTTAGACAAAAGTCTTATGTGACACAACCAAAATTTTCCAGTCTGGCCAGGCAGTTCTTTTCCGTTTGGCCATTGATTTTTCTTGGCTTTGGACGACTGCTTAGTGTGAAATCCATAGAGTATCATGAACATACTTCAGAGTATGGAGTGCACTGGAATTTTTTCTTTACCTTAGCATTTGTGAGGCTTGCAGCATCTCTACTTTTAGCTGTATTTCCAAAAAATAATTCTTGGATTGTTGCTATAAATCTCGCTGTACTTTATCAGCTTATTCTTAACACTACCTCTCTGAAGTTGTTTATCCTGCATGGGAGCAACGGCAGAGATACTAGGGTTGGCTTTTTAAATGCCAACAGGGAAGGACTGCTCTCTCTTTTCGGATATCTAGCCATATATATGGCGAGCGTCCAAGTGGGACTCTGGCTGCTGAAGTGCAGAAACTCAGTCAAAGGCTGGATTGAAGCCGTGTGTTTCTCGCTGCTGGCAGTTCTCGTGCTCTTTGTGTTTCTTCACGTGTCGCAAACATATGCAGACCCTGTGTCCCGCCGGATGGCGAATCTGTCCTACTGCATCTGGGTGCTTGCTCACTGCCTGATGTTCTTCATCTGTTTTGTAGTGACTGATCTCATGCTGGTGTTCACAAAGCTGCTGGTGAAGGGGTCCAGCGTGCCCTGTTGCTGGAACGTTGTGAAGCCGCCTAGTACTAGTAAAGAGCGTGAAAGGGAGGCCCTGCCTATTGGAAGGGAAGGCAAGCCGTCGCACATTTGCCTGATCAGCGCGATTAATAAAAATCAATTACTATTTTTCTTGCTAGCAAATGTTATGACTGGTACTGTGAATATACTGATAGATACAATCCACAGCAAGACTGCATTTACATTATGTATACTACATTTGTATATGTTTTTCAACTGTTTAATTATGTATATATTGCATGCCAAAAATATAGTATTAAAGTTTTGGTGATTCCACTCTTCCACTCTGTCTTCAGTGGACTAGTTGAACTTTGTTTGCTGCAGTGGAATGATGAGATTTTAACGGAAAAATTAGTATTTTTCCTGTATGTATTGCAATAATTTATAACTTAGTATAGCTTTTTATGATTTAATGTTGATTATTTTTTTAATGGCTTGTTTTACCAAATTATACAGTTAATGCTGTTACCTGTTGGAGTCGTTACACATTTTCCTGAAAACTTAGTTTTTGAGATTTTGTAGGAGCAGCAGGAGTATTCAGCAAACACACTCACGCACGCAGAAGAATACCACTGTATTTACAGTTAGTGACCTCTGTTCATACCCAACTGCTGGAAGAATTAGATAACAATGTATAGAGTAGAAGCCAGATGAAATGTAAGAAAATGAGTAGTTATACAGAGAGAGGCTTAGCTGTGTCAAGATTTACCTAGTTAAGGCCCTTGCGTAAATAACAGATAAGAATAATTCTTTATATAAAATGTATTGAATAAGTGGATACTTAAAAATGTTTTGGCCCCAGTCCTGGAAAGATTTATGCATATGCTTGACTTTGATGGGAATAATTTTATGTGGAATGTTAATCATATACTGAAATCTAAATTAGCCTTTGAATTAAAGCTAAATTTTATTTTGATCCTCACTGCTGAATATAAATGAAAACCCTAGATAAAAGCATGATGCTCTGAAGGATAAAACTGAACTGCAGATGAATTCATAAAGCAGTTGTTGGAATTTGTGGTGCAGATAAGAGCAGCACAGCCTTTTTATAAGAAAATACACAGATCCAAAACTACTTCACCCTCAGCCTGCATACCAACATGTTGTGACAGCTCATCTTTGGGAATGCTGTAAAATACAGTCTTCAGCTCTACTTTAAAAGTACTCAAGGCCCACCTACTTGTCTATAAAATTATTTTAAACAGCAGCTCATTTGGCACTGTATTTTGACAGCTGAGATGTCTTCAAGTGGGAACACTCTGTATCAGTTTTTATTAGCAAACAAACAGTGTGCAAAGGGAAAGAAGCACGATGCAGTGGGTCAGGGTACCGGCAGAGTATTGACAAGAGATGTGCTTGGTTTCTCTGTCAGAGTCTTCCTGCAAGCCCAGAGCAGAACACCCTCTTTGTTCACTTTCCTAACTGTGACAGTTCTTCCTGACCTCATTAAGTTGTTGAGAAGAGAAATGCATTTAAAGATTGTGAGGAATTCAATAATGGGAGATATAAATACTTAAGAAGTAGAATACAAATGGTAGCTGATGATAGATGTCTAACGTCAATGGAGTTCCAGCAGTGTATATGGGCCATATTTCTCCTTGTCTATCAAATGCAGTGAATCATAAAACCTATGGAGATTAAGCCTTTAAATCAGACTCCTTAAGGCAGACATGCCATGGAATATTCTTAAATTTATGAGGTTCTCTTAGCCGTTGGCCAATGGAAGGGTGAAGTCTGAGGATTATAGGCTGTGGCCATGCTGATTTCATGCTTGTTTACTTCCAAGTTATAGCCATCTAGTCTGTAGAATTAAAGAAAACCAGCCTGTATTATCCCAGGGACAAATGCAGTTATTTGGCAACAATGTCTTAGAAACAGTTGCCGCGGTTTATAGCAGAGTTTTCTGGTAACTGGCGTACGTATTTATTTTAAAACATTTCCTAGCCTTGCCTAGGTAAGAAAGGCCTCCATCATGAACTGAATGGCACTACTCGTTTATGCAAAATTACTCATGGATATTAATTTTTGAAATATTTGAAGCACAAGACGTGCAATGAGTTCTGCCTGTGAGCACAAGTCTATCAACATGATTCAGAATTAAGGCATTAATTGGGTGTGACAAAGTGGAGTTGTGTCTGGACAAGCAGCAAACTATCTAGATGCCAACTCCATTTTGTGAAGCAAAAATTACGTGGGAGGTCTGCTGTGTCTGCGCAGAGCCCTGTTAGCTCCGCACAGGCAGCAGGGTGGCGGGTACCGATTCCAGGACTGGAGCTGTGGTTTGCAATGACAGAGCCAGCAAACCGAGGGGATTGCGGTGCACAAGGAATGACCAGTGAGAACAACCCACTTCTCTCAACGACGGCACACCACCACATCATGAGGCCATCTCCGGCTTTTAAAGCTGTATGAAGTAAGTTCTTCACCACTGAATTAATGAGAGACAATTAATTCTCATTGCTTATTGTCGATAACAAATGCAGCAAGCTCTGCCCTGAAGCAACCAGCATAGTTATTAATGCTGAGTGTTTAGACTATGAATAGATACAGATAATTAACCATGCCTCTGAAAGAACCAAGAAATGCAAGCAAGCATTCTTTGATCACAGGGTCTGTACGAGCAAACGGCACAGTATTGAATCTGAAAAGATGCGAGAGAAGTTAACACTAGAACACTGCTGTAGACACTTTCTCCACGCACATCTCAATAGCTGTTAGCTGAGTGGTTGGTAGGAACAAGAACACTGCATTTCGTTTCACTTTAGGGTGTGTTTATACAAGTAAGCTTGTACAGATCAAAGATACATTTTTAAAAAATCAGAAACTTCGATTTAGCTGTTACATTATTAGTAAAAGTTAAAGTTATTTCAACTAGTAAGACTAAAATGATTCAACTATAGCATGCCACCAACTTCAATAATAGTAAAGCAGAGGACTGGGTAAACAAATTGTTTTGTCTTTGCTGCCATAATTCCACCGAATGACCTTTTTGTAGGGCTGCAGGGTAGAAAAAAATACGGTGGGAGAGTAGAGTTGATTACATTTATCCTTAACCTTATTGTTTGTTAAACATTAGAAGCTTCTTAGAAATTTCATTACTTTTAAGGATTGACTCACTAGCATGCCTTCCTTTCCAACCCAGTAGTGTCTCTTTTGAAGTCAAATGTTACAATAAAGATTTCAGACAGTATCCTATTTCAAAGCCACTATGTCCTAAGGAACAGGTATTTCTTCCAGGCAAAAGAGGGGCATGCAAATGAACAGCACGAAGGGGCTGTCTGTCTTTTCACTGTTTTGTAGATAACAAGCAAGCTGCCATGTTCGAGCAACTTAAAAAACCCCCTTTCCATGGATAAAAACTACATGAAATGTAATGGTGCTTTTCACACATAGTTTATCAATGTGCACCCTGAGAATACAAAATTTGGAGCATTGCTGTTTTGTCGATGTGATCCAACCATGCTCTGGGAGCGGAGGCGCAGAAGTGACACAGGAGCCCGCACGCTGAATGGACCTTGTGAAGACAACGCGTGCTCGTGACAGTCCAAGTCCGGTGTGCTGACGATACTGTAATGCTAGGAACTATCCCTTGTTACAAAATGCTAGCTTTCTTTTTTGCTGAAGAAAACCATGAAAATACACAAACTGCTAACTGTGCAGCGATGTGGCTCTGCACAACGTTTCCGTTAGAGATGTTGCATGAGGAGTTCAAGTAAATTAACTCCTCCACTAAAGATGGTTTTTATGCAGACGCAAGAAAAAAAAAAAACACTGCTCCCTAATTGCCTCCCCTGCATTTTCTTGTGAGGACTTTGGTATCTATATACGTAAATAACAAGAAAGAACAGATCAACTGTATTATTTAATAGTCCAAGAAAGGCTATGGGTTTTTTTTTCTGGCTGCCTAAATTAAGCAGCCACGGGATTTCTAGTTGTTTGCAGCAGGGTGCTGCAGAAGCCAACAGCCTGAAGTTACGAGACTGTAAGTCCAACTAAAGCCTGCTTTCCCTGGCATGTAATCAGGGCCGGGAAATCTGAGGCTGCACTTTGACGGTTGCGCTGCATCTGAAGCGCAGGCGTTCGACGCATTTTTTGTGAGTTTAC
>NW_009635768.1:0-496 GCF_000690535.1 Cariama cristata | reverse complement strand
TGCAGCCTCTTTAATACAGCACTTGTGACCATCTAGCTCAATATCTAGACAGTCAGTGGGCGCGGTGGCATTGGGTATATGGTTGGACTTAGAATCATAGAATCATTACGGTTGGAAGAGACCTCAAAGATCATCAAGTCCAACCGTATCCCTGATGCCACCCTGTCCACTAAACCATGTCTTGAAGTGCCACATCTAATCTACCTCCTCACATTTCAATTGCATCACTGATAACATGTCAAGAATTTTGACCACACCTTGAAGGAGTACGCAACATTTATCCACAGGAAACAGATGCTAAATTAATTTTCATGGCATATTTTCCTCCTTGCTTTATTGTAGCTATGTACGTTATGGGATCTAGCTCTCAAAACAACAATTTTACTTTAAGAAGAGAAACAGATAATTCAGAATTGTTACAATCTAACTCAGCATAACGTTGACAAAACTGATTTACAATTATTGTGCAAAGAACATCAACTAATAATCAGTGGGA